>NC_084825.1:16081833-16210839 GCF_958449725.1 Rosa rugosa
AAATCAGGGGAAGAAGAAACCAGAAAAGAAGAAGAAGAAAGAAAGAAGAATAAAGAAAAAAAGAAAAGAAAAGAAAGAAAGAATTTGAGGGTAAATCGGTCCTTTTGTCTTCATTAAGTGACTCACGTGCATCGCACGTGCAAAATTGAGAAAAATTCACCAACGATGTCTGGACACTTAGGGACTTTCAGAATGATACCTGAACTTACAAAGTTATCAATGTGATACCTGGACTCATTTTTTCGTATCAATGTGATACCTACGGCCAATTTCCGTCACGGAGCCGTTACGGAAATTGGTCATAGGTACGATGTTGATACGAAAAAATGAGTCCAGGTATCACATTGATAACTTTGTAAGTTCAGGTATCATTCTGAAAGTCCCCTAAGTGTCCAGACACCGTTGGTGAATTTTTCCCAATATAAAAATATAAAAATAGATGCACAGATGTTCTACGGAGTGAGGGCTAGTCCAGACGTTGAAAATTTGCCTCACGAAAATAGTCGGCAAATGCTTGAGATTTCAACATGAAAACTATTGGTCTATGGGCTATCCCAACTATCCGAAGAGGTTTTTTGTGCCTCTTTGACATTTTTCGACGGTCGGCATGTATTTACTGTTGGCCAACTTTGCAAAGGGGTGATGTGCTTTCCACATTTACAGGGAACCATCTTCATGAGCATGGCCAAAGCTCCCAAAAGCAATCGGTTATTTTTCCTCTAATACCATTGACAAAACTGCTACTTGAAGTTCAGGTTATTTTTAGACCTGCACCGTGGTACAAATATCATATATCTTCCTAATGGATTAGTACTGTGGGGCTCAGGGTATCACAACACAAATAAATCTAAACTCAACTACAGAATACAAAGTTTTATCTGTGTGGAAATGCAATTATGCAATGACAGAAATTGACCGTCCAGATAAACGACTCCTATCACTTTCAGGATCGCGGTCCTTCCTACATAAGAACTGAATGCAAGTGCAATGTAGCACAACTACCAACAGCCACAGATTCATCCTAATGGCTTGCAATTACTAGAATCACCATGTGCTATCCAAACTCTCTAATCTTTGTGTTCAGTCTACTAGAAGGTTGCCAGTTTTGCAGTTTCATGCATTACTGCAACCACTGTTTCCGCAACTAGTTCTGATTTTTGCTTTACTAATCTGTTGCAGGAAGATCACATTGCCCACACTATATACTATCAGCAGTTCTAAATTTTCCGAGTTACAATGATTTCTTATCAATATATATATATATATAGTTGGACATATTCTGTTATAATGACTGCTCCTGATTTAACTATTGCTTCTTATATTGGTTTGACAAAGCTCAGATGTTGTTTGAGTAGCGACCTAGACAAAAACAATTTGTATATTCCCAGATGGGATTGCCTAAATCAACCAATTTTCTTATATTAGCCAAGCTGAAAAAGCACAAGCACTTCTGCCATCCTTAATTTGCATTCAGATCAAATTGGACATCACTATTCTCATAGAAATCATATCATTAAGACTCAAACAGACAAAGTCATTCACATGATACATTTGATCTTGCAACAACAAAATAAATGACGGGAGAAACAAAAAGGGGTCAAACTAAACCTGCAAGAAACCTTTAGGTAGAAGGTCAGACATTCTTCAACTTGTTCATCTTTGAAGGAGGCCATCGCCCTTTCTTTCTGAGTTTTCGTTTGCGAACAAGTCTTTTCCTTCGAAGTCTTATCTTCTTGGCCAGCTTCATCCTCGTCTTCTGCTCCAGCCTTTCTTGCAGCTTTGACTCCAATGGAAGCTTATCAACAGGTACCACCTCGTCCTTGCTATCTGAAGGGGCCTCAGCACCCTCAATTGGATCAGAAGAAGCCTTCACAACTAGTGAAACCGACCTTTTGACAACTATGGGCATGTTAAGTCGAACTCCATTGAAAGATTTCGGGTGTGGGTCAATGATGGGATTCATGTGCATCCTGTAGACTGAAGACCCAAAAAAGAATAAAAAAAATATCATCACATGAACATGAGCTGGGAATCGAGAACGAATGCTTTGACAGCACAAAATAAGATTCAACTACAGCAAAACGAAAAACACGAGCAACAAGGGGGCAAATCATTTTATTTCATTAAAGATAACAGAAGCAGATACTAAAACGCATAGGAAAAAGAGCAATGTCAAATGTCTATGGAGCATGAAGTAAGTAGATTACGAACCAGAAGCGAAAGCAAAATTCAATTGAGTTTCCCAACATAGCTTGTATTAAACCCCATACATACTGAGGGAAAATTGCAAAGGGCGGCTCAAATTCAACAATGTCCATTCTCAATTTTCCAATTTCTTAGTATATATTCTCATCCCAAGAAAATAAATGCAGACATAACAAGTTGAGAGCTAGAGAGCTTACTAGCGGCGGTGACATTTGAAGGCGATGTTGGACGAGAGGACACGGCGTTCAGCGCCAGGTGATTAGAGCACAAAAGAAGAGCCATTTTCGGGCTTCTCTTCTCTTCTCTTTTCTTCAGGACTGAGTTTTGGTTGGTTTTGCTGTGGCTTTTGCCTTTTTGGATAAGCCGATGTAGGAACCTACATCCTTTCAAATTTCTAATAAGAATACCCCACGTGTTCACCCGATCATCCTACGGTTCACGACGGTTCTAGTTTTCAGTCTGTACTTCGCAGAAAAAGCTCTTCATTTATTTATAAAGGGTGACTCTATTCAAGCCTCTAAATTTAATATTTAAACTTTTTTCAATTTTGTATCTTTCAAAATACTATTAAGCTTTTCTATATCTATACTATTATTAAGAGAAGAGGCTTTGTTAGCCAAAATCAAAAATTTTGACAGAAATGACCTTAAGAGATTAAAATACTTTGAGAATTAATTAAATCACAAGAGCTATTACGACAATTACAAATTATATTTTTATTAATAAAAATAAACAAAATAAATCCCACAACCCACTTTTGTCTCCCACTAACTTCTCTCTGCAATAACCGTTTTCTTCCATTATCTTTTCTTTTTTATTTTCTAAAAAAAAATAAAAAATTACTTGCACATACAGAGTATGTGTGGAGGAAGGCTAGTATATATATATTGAAAAAGGTTTAATATATAAAATCTCCCTAGCTCATATTGGATTTATCATTAATGTTTGAAACACAACTGTGATAAAGATCAATTTCATCTAAATTCAAAGTGATGGATTCATCGAGTCGACCCTATAGATTGATTTAGTCAACCCCATGGCTTCATTTGCATGAATTTGGCGAATTGTGGATTCAATGAGAACAAATCCATTGAAGCTTTTATTAACAAAGCGGAAGCCCAATGGCGGAGGGAGGAATATATATGTATGGGGGCCAAAAAATTTAACCAAACACCAAAAGACCATTGATGAACCAAAATACATTCCATGTATTTGCAATCAGTGCATATAATACACAAAAATGATTCGCATTATACAAAAAAAGACTTGAGCTATTTCCTAGCACAAAAGACAATCAATATTTCCTAACAAAACAGAAACAGTTTTGCTCAAGTCATCTATAGCTGTCCTCAACGACGAGCCATGTTTTGGAATCGTTGAATTATAGGCTCATTGTCAATGGCATTGAATATATCTTTCTCAAGGTATACCGTTAAGCTATCATTCAACCACTGATCTCCCATTCGATTTCGCATTCGATTTTGTATGATGTTCATGGCAGAGAATGCTCTTTCAACGATGGCTGTTGCAACTGGAAGTACTAGTGCCAAGGTTATGAGTAGATAGACAAATGGATATGTCTTGTGCTTTCCTGTCTCGACAAGTTTCTGTGCTAGAGAAGAAATTCCTTGCAAGTCTTGAAACTTTGTGTTAGATTGCATATCATAAATATAAATATCAAGCTGAGATTGTAGTACCAGCAAATCTGATGTAGAAAAATCATCCGGATAAAATTGAGCAAGACGCATCAAACGTTGCTTGTTGAAAGCATAAAATGAATGATTTTGACGTAAACATGCCAAACAAAGGAGTAGCTCAGTATTAACCTCATTGAAACGATTGTTTAGCTCTTGAAGTTGGAGATCTATCACAGCACAAAAGAAATCAAAGCGATAATAGTGCAGATTTATGATTTCTGGACTTTTGCGTTTTGATTTCCATTTACATAGATGCTGATCACTCATGTTGGGAACCATAATATTTTCCTTGCCACAAAAGACAACAACCTGCTCTAGTGAAGAATCCCATCCATTATCCCTTATATCTTGCAATTTTCTCTTGCAAATTTTCATTAAATCCATTGCATTTACTATATCTTGATCATCTTTTTGCAAGGCTTGTGACAACTCATGACTAATTCCAAGTACAATCCTCATCAAGTGCAGACTAAATATGAAATCAAAAGATTGCAATAACCCCAATGAAATAAATGCATCATGTTTCTGATCAGAACCTACTTTGTCAAATGCAATTTCATCTAGCACATCAATTATGGGAGAGAACATGGCAGTAAAGTTTATGAGCGTACCATAATGTGAGATCCAACGTGTATCGGCTGATCGCTTAATCTCAATATCTTGATTTAAGCCTCTTCCACTTGAAAGTTCTCCAACTTTCAATGCTTGAACAACTTTGAGAGACTGTTTTTCTCGAAGAATGTCATGCCGTTTAGAAGATGCACCAACAATATTTACAACATGACCAACTGATGTGAAGAAGGCACCTACAATGCTATGTTTCTTTACTACAGCCACCAAAGCTAACTGAAGCTGATGTGCATTTGTGGTTTCAACTGCAGCAGCATGTACTATGTCTTTTTGAATCATTGGTGATGTCATTTTGAGGTTTTCTGGAGCATTTTTCAATGCAAAAGCTCTAACTTCTTCATCATGATCAGCAAGAAATTGCAAAAGCTCAAGAAAGTTACCTTGATTGCTTGAATTGTCTGACTCATCATGGCCCCGAAATGCAAGGCCCTGTCTTAGAAGAAACCGAATGCAATTAACTGATGCAGTGAGTCGAATTCGATAATCTGTTCTAGATTACTTAGCATTCTTGTGGATGATATTTCGAATGTGTTGTCCTTCATTCATCAAGGCTTCACACTTTTTCAAAGCTTGATTATGAGCACTATTTTGGTCTCCAACATGATCATATAATCTTTCTTTCTTCTTCCAATTTCAAAAACCATCACTAGTAAATGCATCACCACCTGCTTGTTCTCCGATATTTGCTTTAAATAGGTAGCAGCACAAACAATATGCACGATCTTTGTCTATACTATATTCCAACCAATTAGGAAAATAATCGAACCAAGCAGATATAAACCTTCGTTTCGAAGCTCCACACTTGGTTTGAAGAAATTTGTGTTCCCTGGGCTGACAAGGACCCCTTTGTAGATATTCTCTTCGAACTTGGTCTTGAATGTTCGGATCGTAATCTGAAATTCTGGTTCGTAATCCAGGATCTGAAGGAAGATCTGCCAAGTTTATTTCTACCCCGAACACGACTATTCTTTGACATTACACTATCTTCAGGGGGTGGTAGCATGTCTGATTTTCTTTTAAAGAATCTTTCCATGACTCTTTCACACAATTTACAACTACATTATATGATTAAAGTGTAAGTAAAATTGTTTGAAAACTAAGAAAAGATCAATATAGCAAACAAAATCATGTGCAATCTATCAAAAATATTAGTATATGCTTATAAAGTTCCACACTTCCATCCTTCCAGGCATGCAAAAAGAAAAGAGATCAAAACAATGGCAATAAAATCTTTCAACACAAAAACAGAGCAATCAAATTATACTATCAACATCATAACATGAATACATGATACTGATGATAGAATATCAAGTCATCAATTCACATTGTTCTCAATAAGTCTACATGAAATACACAAGAACAGAGCCACAGCCCACAGAGGATAAGAAAAATAGTAAAAAAGAAACAAACAAATTAATCAACCTGAGTGCTGGCTTTGGTAGTTGAGTTTGATCAAGAAAGAGATATTGATAGCTGGGGTTTGAGAAATGAAGTCATCGCAGCAAGCCAGCAACTAGGATTCTAGGAAGCCAGCAATATCAGTTGGTACTTGGTTATTGACTTTGAGTGCAGAGTGCTGGCTTTGGTACTTTGGTAGTTGAGTTTGAATATATATGCTGAATGGGGTTGTACAAGAAGCTTCATGCTCCCCTTTTTCTTGTTTTTTCCGTCAGTTTGTGGGAGTTGTGTGTTGTGGGCGGTGGGCCTGTTGACAGTTTGGACTATCATCTATCATATATATGGGCTTTGAACAATGCTATGTGCCATTATGGGAACACCGAACATGTATATATATCATACATGTTGTTTATATATGGCCACTTGATGGGGCAAATTGTGTACTTGGGGCCAAGTGTCAAAAGCTCAATGGGGGCAGTGGCCCCCACTCGTCCTGAACTGCCTCCGCCCCTGGGGAAGCCTAAAGAAATCCAGTCTATTTCTTTATGTTCTGATTGATAAAATCATAAAGCACATAGATATCATGCACAACCTGACAAGCCTACCAGCGTAACCAAGTATACCTCCATAACTCCAATATATTACCACCAACCACCAAACCCACCCAGCCTTGTCACCATTGCTGCTATTATCAAATATACAACAATATTCTGAAAAAAAAATATTTAAATTCGGAATGGGTTAAAAAAAAAAAAAATTAACTTGATCCAATTAGGATCAGTGGTGAGAATAATCAGTTGTAAAATTAATTTATTAAACATTTGGTAAATATTTTTCATAAGTGCAGTATTTTTTTTTCTTTTTCTTTTTTGAGGAAATGGTTATCGATCTATTAATAATTCAAAATGTAAGTAACCACATACCATGACCCACCATCGCGAGTTACATCAAAATTGAGTCATGCTAGCTGTACTTAGCCAGCCACCTCTCTCACTCGTTTATAGAGTTGTGCAACGAGGCTATCATGTATATAGCAATGAGTGTAAAGCAATCACACACATGCCCAAGTGACAGTGTTTATGGGAAGCCCTCTGAAACAACCCAAACCCCAGGTATAATTTAAGGGTTCAATTTGATTTCGTTTTGAAAAGAAGTTTGGTCGACAAAATAAATCCTTGGAAATTTATAGTCAATAAAACATCCAGGGAAAACAGAACAACTTTATACCTTGTGGGTAGTAGTCGAGTATTTTGTCACGCCCCGATTTTCAAGCACAGTTAATAAACAAAATAAACAATCACAAAATAGTTCGGGCGTGATAGTTCAAACATCAACACTAAATACTTGAAATTTTTTTCTTTTAAAACAAGTTAGGAACATTAACTTGAGTTTTCGGAATTGCCCTTGAAGGGTGAGACGCCTTCAATTCATCCTTAGCAGTGGCAGGGTCTTCTTCCTCCTCAACAAGTGGCGTTGATGTCTTCTTTTGAGACTTTGGAGGATCCACAAGGGTCTTACCACTCCTTGTGGTCACGACCTTGGCTTGCTCAAAGTGAGGATTTGGGATGGTACCACTTGGAAGCTTACCTTATAGAACTTACCAATATATAAACTCCACAACTTGGCTCATCTGCTTCTTCATCTCAGCTACATCAGAAGTGAGAGTGTTGATTTGATTACCATGATTCATTTGACCTGCAAGCAGAGCTTGAGTAGACTTAGTTAGTGCTTTAATCAAATCATCATTAGAAGAAGAAGAATTAGTGGAATTGAAGTTTGAATTAAAGGGAGTAGGGTTAGGAGGAGCATAAGGCTTTTGATAAAAGCCTTGGGGACATTGACTATAGCTTTGAGGTGCGTTTTGCACATTTTCATTGTCCCTCCAACAAAAGATAGGGTGATCCCTCCATCCAGATTTATAGGTGTTTGAGAATGGGTCATTCCTTGGACGTTGGGGCCCTTGTTGGAATCCTAGGGCGTTGACACCTTCAAAGTTGCCTCCTTCCATGAGTTGAGGGCATTGGTTAGACATATGACCTTCCACATGCCATGAATTGTTCTTTGTTTGTCATACCAATAGAAGTAAGCTTGTTAATTTTACCTTCCAATTGAGCCGAAGTATAAGCTCATGGACTTTTTCATGTGTATGGGTGGTATTGGAACTTCCATATTGTTGTTGATTCAAGGCCCTATTCTCAATTAAGGTCATTCCAGCTGTAGGTTCCTTGTCAACAAATGATCCTCCAGAAGCAGCATCAAGCATATCTCTTTCCAAGTTGGTGAGCCCATCATAAAAACAAGTGAGCAAGGTCTCATCCTTCATGCCATGTTAAGGGCATTGAGTGACAAGAGACTTGAACCTTTCATAGTACTCAGCATAGGACTCATCTTGCCCTTGTTGAATCCCACTTATCTTCTTCCTAAGCTTATGATGCGAGATGTAGGAAAATACTTCTCAAGAAATGCCTTCATCATGTCCTCCCAAGATGCAATGCTTCCACTTGACCAACTCATAAAGCCATTGCTTAGCCTTGTCAGCCAACAGAAAAGGGAAGGCCTTCAGCTTCAAAATCTGCTCATCAGCTCCTAGACGCTTCATGCTAGTGCAAATGAATTGAAATTCCATTAAGTGCTGGTTGGGGTCTTCCATAGAGAGTCCATGGAATGTAGGAAGTTGATGAAGTAGCCCAGATTTCAACTCAAAATCAGCTGTTGCCCCCTCAGCTGCAGCAGGGTAGGTTATACAAGTGGGGACGCTACCTGGTGGAATGACAGAAATGGAGAGTTTCCTGATGGTGAGAGCCCTTAGTGGTTGAGGTGGTGGTGGTAAAACTAAAGCTGTGGGTGATGGGGGTGGCGTTTGGTGTGGTGATTGATCAGGTGAATTGTTGGATGCTTCTGACTCCCCTTCTACTCTATTTCCCTCACTATCTATTTGAAGTTCACAAAACTGAATGGGAGTGGGGATAGGAATGTCAAACAGGTCTGAATTCTTCTTGAATATTTCAATTCATTCCTGAATGAGATGAAGTGGCATTTTGGGCACATTGGGTGGTTCAGATGATCCGGACATTCATTGATCTGAAATGGAATGAAAAAGAATGAAGTTAGTAAAGAATAAAAGTGACGTGGACCAAGGTGTTTGAAGGCCTTCCACTCAAAAATATCTCTGGCACTCTTCATAAGAAATGATCCTTGGGCTTTCTAGATTTAATCTAGAAAGTTTTAGCTCATTTGGATTTCGTTTGGTTAGTCTGCCGCCTCTAAATATATATTTCGAACTTGTCGACAATATATAGCTTGAGCCACTGACATTGGCTCAATTTCTCCAAGACGTGCCTTGTCAGGCCAAAATGCTCATTTTGGGTCCAAACACAAGGTACACACATCAACACGTCACATACATATGTACATACAAAACCAACAAAAATTTTTGGTTAGTTTACAAGTTTTACAATTTAAGAAGTAGCCAACTTCAATACAAAATCATTAATCAAAGTTTAGACTTGCGGCCCAAAGATTCTAATGTTAATACAAGTCTTCCCTCCTTTATCTTTTGGTAACTCTTTTGACATAGAGTCAGGTAGTAGAGAAACGATTTTGGCGAGGCTACTCCCACGTAGTGGTTTAGGCCCTCTTGTATGCACTTCTCGTATCAAATCAACCTAGACACCCTGTACTACTAAGGTGTGCCTACTTGATAAAGAAAGTTGCTTGACAAGTATTAACAAAGGAATCTTTCACATGGTCCGTTATGATTTACAACCTTTTACCAAACCCAACTATTTTCAAAAATTGTCTAAGGAATTTACTTCAATAAGACATTATGAATCAAGGTTTAGACATGCGGCCCAAGTACTTGTCTACACACAAACTTCCTTTCAAATCGTTTGGGCAACCTTACTGAAATGGCAGGTGGGGGAGGACGAACACGAGAGGCAGAAACTATTTTGGCATGAGCTACTCCCACAGTGGTTTAGGCTCATTTGAATGCACTTTTGGATTCAAAACCTGTCATGGACGCTGACCCCTTCCAAGACACCATTCCACATAAGCTATACTTACTTAGATAAGAAAAGTTATAAGTGCAAGACAATTTTCAAGTGTTAATAAAAGCCGCTCTCAACCTTAAGAGACCTGAAGCAGGGTTTAGGCTAATATTAACAAAAAAAAAACTTCACCTATTCCATTATGATTCATAATCCCTTACCAAAATCAACCCTTAGTGGCGTTTTCATCACATGAAGATTTTTCAATCCCCAGCAACGGTGCCAAAAATTGATACGCTCGAAATGAGTGCCAATTTAAACCCTGAAAAATGTCAAACGTTAGTATAGAATAAGCAGGGATCGTTCAAGCCGGGGACTGAAGGTACTTACATGTAACAGAAAATTAGAGAGAGTAATATTGAAGTCACACGAAATTATAAGGTATATATAGACAACAAGTTTCAAAAATTACAAGAAATACAAGTTAGAATTAGTTTAGGAATCCTACTCCTACTAGAATACATTTTACAAGTCATAGTCAAATTAGAAATTCAAGTCAACATAGGAATATTAGTCATACACTTATTGGGAATACAAATACAAATAGGAAACAAATTCTAATCCTAGTCAAACAAGGAATCTAATTACAAAACAAACTGTAACTACTTTTCCTACAAAACACCAAGCATGTTCCTAAAAAACACCAAAACAATTCCTACAAAACACTACAGCATAAAAATAGGTAAAATTAATTCCTAAGGTAGTATTTACGAAATTTAAGTTGTATTTTCATATTATATGTTATACTATTTACGGTTTCATGCTTCCTAAAAATCCAAAATCGATTTACACATGTACAAAAACACAAAACATAAAAGATAAAAAGGGGGGTGGGGGGGGGTTTAAAGATCAAACTCAAAATTTTCATAAATAATAAAGTAATTGAAAACGTTGTTATATACATTGGTGGGAAAAGAAGAATCTTTGGAAAACATATCATCAATCACAAATCAAGCTCAACTTATTCATGCATCTTTTTATCTTATTAGAAGCCACGGAATGTTATCAACCAAGAAACACAGATCAAAGCAACCAATGTCCCTAATTTTACTTTCCTTTACACAATTGATCAAGCAAAGCACCTAACCAACATATTTTGAAAACATGTATCCCACAATCAAAGCAATTTTGTAATCTCAAGTTTCGAATCATTAAGAACGAGTGAAAGTTTGGTTAATAAATATGCAAATCCAAGTACTCAAAGCAAGTCAATTCAATGCATACATAATCTGATTTTGACCTTTGTCCAAAGCCTTTACTACTAAATTGAATTAGGGTTACAAAGCATAAACCTAATTACTAGCTCTAATTACATGCAATCACTCTAAGTTGCGCACCAAAGAACAAGAGCATGCAAAAGTTTTCTATAAAACAAAATCAAATTATCAATCTAAGGTTTCGGCAACTAACAAGAATCAAACACACATAAACGCATCAAACATCGAAAAGAATATCAAAATTGCATCCAAAAATAAGATTGTCAACTCATAGTTTTGGTTTACACAACAAAATTTCCAAAGAAAATTTTCTAACTACAAAAAGACCAAACTGTGAATAATACATGGAAAAGGTGGCAACCCTTAGTCACATCCCAAAAATCCAAAGCAGCTCCAAGGTGGTGCATAAGTAATAATCACGGCAAGGAAGGTGGATGGTCACGGCAAGGCTTCTTGAAGATTGTGAAAAACCTGAAACTAGAGATAACAAGCGAGAAATCAAAATTGTGGAGGAAGTATGGCAACATTGGAACCTCAAATACATAGGGTATTTGGAGGAAGAGCTGGGGTTAGGATCTCGTCTTCCATCTAAAACGAGAGAGAGAGAGAGAGAGAGAGTTTTGAGGGGTAGTTTGGACATTTGAGGGTCAAAATCTAAAAAGTGGGCCCTTATGTCGGTGCCAACTCAGCTTGTGATGTTGTCTTTGGCGTCAAATATGAAATTTGGACTTCGATTATGCAAATTGAAAGTGCAGGGACGATCATGATTAAAAAAAAAAAGGTCAGGGACCAAACTAATATTTTCTCCAAAATTGGAGGGGGCAAACTGAATTTAGTCCAAAAAATAAAAACTTCAAAGTATCGCTGGGCCACAAAGTGTAAAGGCTTAGAAAAAACAAAAAATTCAAAGTATTACTACTAGGCCACAAAGTAAAGGCCCAATATATGATGGTTGCCACCCCCTACATCTTGTAAAGCGAAGTGAGAAGAGTGAGGCCTCAGGGATAGGCCTTGGCGAACAAAGGTAAGCGAGCATAGAAATACTAAGTTTGCCCAGGCCCAGGCGAAGAAGTACTTGGTGTGTCATTGAACTCCCAAATGCTAGGATAGTACTTTTTGAGGTACCTGCTGTTGATGAGGTGTCGATGAATCTCACCATCTAAGTCCCTAAGATGAAAGGCACCCTTTTCCAAAATCTTGTGAATGACATAAGGGCCCTCCCAACGTGGGGACCATTTACCTCTGCCTTTTGTTTTCTCGCCAACTGGTAGGATGGTTTTCCATGCCAACTCACCTTCCTTATAGCTACGTCCACGTGTTCGTTTTTCATAAGCGCGAGCGACTCTCCTGTTTTCCACGGCCAAGTTATCTAAAGCTTTTAGTTGCTTTTCTCTCAAGTCCTCGTGTTCCTACCACATGGCTTCTACATAGTCTCTGTCAATGAGTTGGTGCTGTTCTTGGACACAAAGAGAGTGAACGTTGATTTCTAGGGAAAAGACTGCACCATGGTTAAACATCAAAGCGTAAGGGGTCGTAGCAGTAAGATTGCGCTTAGATGTTCGAAATAATCAGAGTGTCTCAAAAAGTTCATCATGCCAGTCCCTTGGATTCTCCTCGAGCATTTTCTCCATAAGGGTGATGATGATCTTGTTATTGGCCTCTGCTTGGCCATTGGACTGAGCATAGCAGTGTAATACCCCAGAAATTTGTTATTAATTTCTAATGATTTTTCAGAAATTACTACGTTGGTCGTTTGTACGATTTTGTGGTTCAAGGGTATAGCGAAAGTGTTTCAGACAAATAATTACTCGAAATGTTTTATTTTCTAGGGGTCAAAGGGTTAACTTTTTGTTCGTTGAGTTTCTCTGAAAACTTCATTCACGAAAGTTGTAGAGCACATTGATATGAGTTTGTGGATATGTGGAACGCGGAAATAGGAGTTCGTGAGAAAGTTATGGTCAATAGAAGAAGTTTCAAATTTTGGAAATTTTCTACAAATATGGGTTTTTCCAATTTTTTTTTCATAATTTTAGAAGTTTCCAAATTCGAAAATTTCTCTCGATTCTCTCTCTTCCAGAAAACCCCAGGATCCGCGAAAATCGTTTGACCAGACCCGACTTTTTCGGCCGATTCCGGCATTCTCCGACCACGGCACTGATCCAGTTCGACTCACCGGCCCCTACTTTTCCTCCCTCTATCATTACTCGGCGTCAATTTCCACCGAAAGTAGCAAATCGAAGCCGACTATTTGGTGGCGGCGGACCCGACCCGACCAGATTTTCCTATTCCGGCGGCGGCTAAACTCTAAACCTGTCAAGTTTTGATGCTCTCCTCCCCCTAATAATATCCATACAAGCCTTGAAGCTCGATTCGAAGTGTGGTGGCCAGAATGACGATTTGAAGTTCAATGGTGGAGATTTTCTAGCTCGATCTAGGCTGAATCGGCCATAGTCCCAAGTATGAAAGTTGCTCCCCTTGATGTGCTCTACAAGTTGGTAGGAGCTGATTCTCCAGGCTTTGGTGTTAGTTTGGCGGCGCGTGGTGGCCTGTCTGGCCATGTTTGGGGTAGTTTCTTACTTCATTATCATCTACTCGTCGATATTGCACTAATGAGTACATGTTTTTAAAAGAGGGTTTCGAGTGTGTTCTTTCTTTTAATAGTCCAAGGAGGGACATGGTTTAATATTTATTTTGTTGAGTGAACAAATACTATCATTTTGTCACTGTGGTGACGTGATTTGTCCTTGTGAGAAAAGGAAATTGAGTTTTGAAAGAAATCAAGGTGTGAGTTGTTTTCCTTGAGTTGAAATGGTGATTTCTTGGCTTTAGGGTGAGTTGTTTGATTTTCTTATTTGATTTCTCATTTTATTTGAATTGTTTTGGGTCTAATGTATGTTGGTATAGATACCTCCCCACTAGGCCAAAAAATCAATCAGACGACACATATCAGACGACAGCAAACATTTTAACTGTCGTCTGAAATAATCAGACGACAGCAAGAATTTTTCTGTCGTCTGAATTTTTGAATCAGACAACAGTTGTTACATTGCTGTTGTGCAATTGTAATTCAGACAATGGTTATTTTTTTGATGTTGTCTGAATCAATCAATTCAGACAACAGTTATTACATTGGTATTGTCCAAGATTGATTAACACAATGGTTGAGAAAAGATGTTGTCTGATTGTTTTAATCACACAACAGTTATTACTTCTCTGTTGTGCAATTACTATTAACACAATGGCTAAAATAGATGTCGTCTGATTGTTAATTCAGACAATGGCTGAAATAGATGTCGTCTGATTGTTAATTCACACAACAGTTTTTAGTTGTCTGTTGTGCCATTCTCCATCAGACAATGTACTTGAATTGATGTTGTCTGAGTTTTAGGATTCAATATATATATATGCTGGCGCTGTCATGCCCCGTATCTAAACTTACCCGTTTACTGGGCTTTTGGACGGTAAACGAATAAAGTTTTCATTTTTACTTTAATTTTGACCTTTTAGTGCGTCAAAGTTGACTTTTACTTTGGCTCCGTATTCGTGGAAACTTCCTTCTGAAAAGTTGTTGAAGACGTTAAACCGAATTCGTGGACACGCGGCACGCTAGAATCGAAGTTCGTACGAATGAATTGTGGTCTACAGAAGTTTATTTTCTACTTTGAAGTTTTCGGAGATTTAAAGGGGCAAAATGGACTTTTCACATCGTTTAGTAATTAAAGGAGCAAACCCTAAATTCTCTCTCATTTTTCCTCTCTCTTTCTCTCGGCCGCACGGCCTCTCCCCCTTTCTTATCCCCGACCTCTCCTTCTCTTCCTCTGCCATCACTGGAGATCACCACCTCCGGCCACCACTCCACTACACCGCCATCACCAACAGAGTGAAGGACGGCGACCCAAACCCAAGAGAAATCGAAGCCGTGCATCGACTCCAGCCTCCGCATGTGACCCTCCCAATCTGCACGCCACTGTTCCACGACCCTCACGGGTTTCCGGTCATCTTCTCACCACACCACCATCACCGTCGCACTCAGCAAGTAATGGAGGATAAAACCCAGAGGCCGGAACATCCCGTAACCACCCTCATTGAAGTCGTCAGCTCTGGGTTTCTTCATTCTCCAAGTTCTAGTTTGAATCGCGCAAGACCACCTCCAAGGATAGAATTAGCTCGTACTTGTCCACCGAAACCCCATGGTTTCGACCTCCAGTTCTGGTCAAAACCACCCTACGCGCCTCACGCGTCGCCACAGGCGCATGGACCACCGCAGCTCGTCGCCGGCTTTCTAGGCTGCTTGATTTGGTATGTGGATTCGGGAAATTATGGAGTTTTGCAGGAGATGGAGGTTGCTGGAATGGTTTTGATGGAAATTGATTACGGTAAGGACATTACACAATTTCGGTTCTGTGTCCTAAGAAAGTTTTCAATGCAAAGACATAATCCCAAAAGCAATTTTTCAGTCGACCTGTTCAAACAAAAAGAAAAAAAGTTTCCGCGTTTGCTTCTTTTCGCATTTTCCCTCCCTAAATTTCAGATTCCCTCTTTCTTCCAAATTTCAGATTCCCTCTTCAATTCAAACCCACCGATTTCATTCCCTTTATTTGTATTTTATATGTTCTATACCTTGCTTTGCTCTTCGCAACAGAAGAAAAACAAATTGGTTTCTTGATATTCTATCGGTGTTATGCTCTCCTGACCTAATTTTGTTCTATCAACCCAGATAGAAGGTTGAGGAGTCAATAACTCCAAAATCAGGACTATAGAAGATGCAGACTTTCAGGTACTATTATCTCCCTAATTTTTGGTGGGTGCTCAGATTTCAGATTTATAGGTTCATGGTTGGGGATTACACTGTTTATTTTCATGGGGTACTCTTGGCTTTAAGAGATAATTGCTTCTTTGAATCCTCTTATAGCTGGAGGATAGATCTGGGTCTCGAACGAGCACGTCATGTTCAAGCCAAAGGTATAGAATTCCTATCAATATAGCTTCACCCAATACATTCCTTTATCAACACCAAGTTCTCATTTTTTCTTTTGAATAATCCAGGTTATCAATTTTTGCCTTTAATCATTTGGTTCCCTTGTCTGAGCTACTAAAAGAGATGCAGTGGTTATTGTCTAACAATCCAGGTTATCAATTTTTACCTCTTTCAAAGAAATTCATTTTCATTATCAAGCCAAGGAAGTCATTAACCTCGCATTGTCTTTCAAACATTTGTTACTTCTGAGATTCGAATTGATATATAGGCATTATTTGAAATGTGAGGCAAATGATCTCCTTGGTGAAGTTAAAATGCTTGAGAACATCATAGATGTGTTTGGCCTTACATGCACACCACCTGTTTGATGAAAGTTCCAAGTGACTGAAAAGAAGTGCAAGTTTAATTTATAACAGTTGTATTGTAGTATATACCATTGGCTACCATATCAGTCAGATCATTTATTTTATTTATTGCTTCCTTTTCAGTCGTAGCTCTTCAAAATCTTTACAAGACCCTGAACTAACTTCCCCTTTGATCTTATGCAGTAAACAAATGTGTTTTCCCTTTAGTTGCAAAATGATTCTCAGCAAGGGAATTTTTCTTGTACTGAATCTAAATTGGAAGTAAAGGGAGGTGGCTTATTGACATTAATGGGTTTTAAAAAGTTGTTTGTAGCCTACTTAACAACCAACTCTTTCTATCATTAAAGTCAATACTTGTATTTCCAGTTTCTGTGCTGCTCTTTCTTTTCAGCTAACTAGCATATTGGATGTGTTCCTGTAAAATGTGTTAGTATATCCTACTCTCTGCTCTCTAGATCAGTAATCCTACCCTGTCCCAAAAAAAAAAAAAAAAAAAACTAGTGATCCAGTATTATTTAAGAGAGAGATTGATTAATCAACTCTTATTATTTCATGAATGAGGCGTCTTTGAAAAAATGGCCCCAATTTCTGAGATAGAATGAGTAACTTAGAGCCCTTTTTTTACACAGAACACTGATCTTCATTTACTGTGAATCATGAGCTTCTAGCTACTATTTTTCTAACTAATAAATTGTACGAATCATGTCTCTTTTTCGTGTTATAGGTAGGAAAGAGTGATCCCTCCTATTCTATCCCAAAGAGCGACTCATATGTAAGTAAAATGCCTCTAGTGTCAGCAAAAATATGGCATATATACAACTATTTCATCCACTCTTTCTCAGTCATAAATATGGCCAGAGGTGAATTAATTCATGTTTCTCACATAAAAAGTATTTGTAATTATAGTCACTCTTTTGTCTTGTAAATTCATTTTTGACTCCATCTATTTGAGTCTGAGCTGATATCTGAAATGCATTAATATTTACTTGAGCAAAATGAATTCTAAGCTGATTAGTTTCCGATATATGTTTTTCTATGTGTTGCTAGCATAATTTTCTGAAAACATTGAGTACTTTTCTGGGTGTTAAACTATCTCAGTTTCTTGGAAAATAGAACACTGGGTTTCTTGTGTGGATTGAAAGAAGGTCTTATGTTAGCTTGTTCTTGTGCTTGACGTGGCTAGAGTTTAGGAAGACACCTAAATCTAGTTTTATTCTTCTTTTGACTTTTCATACCTATATTCCTATCTGAACTGTGGGATAAGGGTGGAGACCCTGCGTTTGAGAGGAGAGGACGGAGAATAAAGAAAACGAATGACTATAAATTGCTTTGTGTTGGTCACCATATGTAGTCTTGGAGTAGTTTTATTCATTGCTTTTGTTTATTTATCTTACTGAAGCATGAACAACTATTCATCAATTAAAGACTTCTAAGGCTAGGTGCCTTTTCTTGTGGTAAATATTTGTCATAGCTTCTGATCTCATATTTGTTAGAGATCGGGGCGTGACAAACTTTTTATGCTTTATTCTTGTTATTCAAATCCAAACTTTGCAAACATGGAACTCATTCGGTTCATTTGTTTTTGGATTGGCAGCAAGCAGCTCAACCTATTGATGAAGGTATTTATTGACTTGAATGATCGTTGTTAATGTATGATGGCAATCTATGACATTTGATGACTATCGTCTAATTGCCGTTGTATTTTATAGTTGTTGAGAAGAAGGCCACGTACTTATCTAACTTCCCATCATTCATACATACATAAAGGAGAGGCATCAAGGCATAGGGGAGTGACAGCGAAAGTAAAGGCTGTTGTTGATGCAGCTTATGCTGGCATCTTCGTTGTCATCACAGAGTGTGTTCTTCTTCAACATTTTATTAAATATTGTTAGAAAACTAGTTCTGTTGATGTAATCACTTTGTTGGATATATGGATGAATGTATCGGATTTTTATATAAATGAATGTGTTTTGGATGTGATGTCATTTTAAATGTCTATCAGACCATTCAATCCAGCTAAAAACTATTGTCCAATAATTGATCATCACAAAATGCCTAACAAAAACTGTTGTATGAGCCATCTAACTATAATACTATAAGGACTAAAAGAACGAGAAAGTCATTGTCCAGCAAAACAACAAACAACAGTTTTTTTGGAGAAATCTATAGTATCAATAATGGATGGACAATAGGATTTGCAAGTACATATTGTCTGACCAAGCCTTCAGACAACAGCAAGCATATAAACCCCTGTTGTCTGACCAAGCCTTCAGACAACAGCAAGCATATAAGCCGCTGTTGTTCTTCTTGGTGGTCAGACAACAGACATGATAGTAACTGCTGTTGTACTAAATATTATCAGACGACTGTTTTGTGGTATTGTCTGATTCATGTATCAGACGACATTGAGATAGACAACAGCAACCTCTATAATTCTGATTGAAAAATTGGCCTAGTGCCCGCCTCAAATATCAGAAGCACAAGACTCATTAGCCACTCAGAACAACGCCAATAATGCCCAGACAAGATGCCGATACCATACACTTGCAGTATCGGGTAGGCCACATCTAGGCCCACATTGGAAATAAAGGGGTGACAAGCACTAACCTACGCTATAAATACACATCTCTCCTTTCATTGAAGGTAAGCCACTATTCTCCACGTACTCCTACCTAGTCTACATTCTTATGTGTATCTGACATAGGTATCGAAGAGTTGAAGGCCGGCTAGCCCAGTCTTCCCTCTGACCTCTGTTCATGGTTGACAAGTATAGGAATTTTGAGATGGAAGCTCTCATGATCACCCCGTTTCTTCCATAGAAACATTTGGCTCCAAAAGGAGGGTGAACCAAGTGGAAACACCCTTATAGCTCGCCACGAACAATTCCATCATCTCACCAGATTTTTTTTTTTTTGGCACCCAATTTCCTCTCTCCTCTTGGATCTTTCTCTGCACACATCAAAAGTTCATCTTCTTCACATTTTTCGCCTGACATTCATCTCCTTCAAATGAAAATCAAGATATTGAGCTTTTGGGTTTTTGTTCACAGAGCGCTTTGAGGAGAGAGAAAGTAGATCTGGCCTACCTCCATCAAGGGATCTCATGACACCGGCCTACCTCACCTTTACCACCATGGGAATCATCGACCCTCGACGAGTCACAACTGAGCTCCATGTCCTCCGGTGACACGAGAAAGCATCTCACGCTCTGCCTCTGTGAGCACCAGACATTTCTTTTTCTGGGCACCGAAAGCTTTCTGTCTCCATTCGTGTATCTTCCTCGACACAAACTAGCCACATATTGATGGCCCACCTCCTCCTTTGCTACAACAACTCCTCGCTTCTTTGATTATTCACACATACAAATCACCTGGTTCAACTTCTCTAAACAGAGATGGATGGATGAGAGAGAATTTCTCTCTGCTTGGTTGACTGGATGACCCCACCTTCTTCATTCTGGCCATGAACCCGAATCGGAGCTCACTCCAATCTCAAGCCTTGAACAGTTGGCACAGTTCTTTCGCCGGCATCGCCCTTCCATCTCAACCGGAGCTTAGCCGGCAGCACAACCAAATTGATTTGGACAGCCCCCAAATCTTCTCTCTACATCCACAAACTAATCACCTGAAACTCCCCTTCCCTGATTAATCACATTTACAAGAGTCCTGGACTCAAGTTTTCTTCTAGAGAACTACTACGACAATGGTTGATACCGGGGGACTTCGATATGATTTTGGGATGCATAAGCTCCATGTAAATGAGTTCACACTCTCACACCCACCACCGCCATCAAACTAAAATCCCAAACTCGAGTTCTCCAACAAACTCTTCAAGGCAGGTCAGAAGTGCGAAGACGAACTTAGGTTCTCCGCTATCGCTCTCGGCCTTCTCAGCTATCGCTTTCAGTTCTCTGCTATCGCTCTCAGTCTCACAAGATGACGCAGTCGGAATGATAAACTAGGTTTACAAGCGATAAACCTAAACAAAGGGTTCTGGAGTCCACCAGAGATAAAAGAGAAAATTCTCTATTTGATTGATAATAAGATAAAATATAGGTTCTGCAGCCGTTTAAGGTTGCTTAAATAAGAGAAAAGAAACCCTAGGGCGACTAACAATGAAACCCTAAAGCCTATGGGTAAAAACGAAAACAATCCAAAATAAACTAGAAAACCAAAACGATGGAAAAATAGAAAAACTGCGTTTTGAGGCCCTTAACGATCCCGAAAGCCTGAAAAAGGCCACACGTCGTGGCATAGCGACAAGTTTGGTTTCTGGCGCGATTCCCTTTCCGGAAAGCTATGGCACGCTCCAATCGGACTCCGAGCTATTTTGTGGCTACTAGTAACTTTTCGTTTACCTCATTTTGCACGATCAAGCTGCTTTTCAAATTGGACTGCCATCCGTTCTGCATCAGTCTCCTCCACCTCCGAAGAACTCGACCCCGAGTTCTCTTCAGGATAAAGAACCTCATCGTCACGAAACTCATGCAGATCAGCCACATTAAAGGTGTTAGAAATGCCCATGGAATCAGGAAGGGCAACAACATAAGCATTGTCGTTGATCTTCTGCAGCACCTTAAAAGGACCATATTTTCTGGGCTTCAGCTTGTTGTAGGTACCAACAGAAAATCTCTCCTTCCTCAGAAACACCATCACGTCATCACCCTTTTGGAACACTTTAACTCTTCGACGTTTATCAGCTGCAGCTTTATACTTAGCATTAGTTTCGTCCAGCTTGGCCTTAACTTCGTCTCGAACAGGCTGCACATCTCTAGCCATGCCCTCAGCAGCAACACCAACACCAGGAACCTTAGGAAGCTTCAAAAAATCAACCACATGTCGAGGAACAGCAGTATAAACTAAGGAGAATGGTGACTTCCTTGTTGCACTATGCACAACACTGTTATAAGCAAACTCCACCTGTGGCAAAGCATAATCCCACTGTTTGGGTCGATCTCCACAAACACTCCCGACCATGTTACCCAAAGTTCTGTTACTAACCTCTGTCTGCCCATCAGTTTGAGGATGAGCTGTGCTGCTATCGTTCAAAGCTGTTCCAAACATCCTCCACAAAGTAATCCAGAAGTGACTAAGGAACTTCGTATCTCTATCAGAAGTAATGGACTTGGGTACTCCATGCAAACGAACCACCTCCCTGAAGAACAGTTTTGGTAGCATCAGCAGTCTTCTTACACGCTATGAAATGCGCCATCTTGGAGAACCTGTCAATTACCACAAACACAGAATCCACACCCCTTTGGGTACGGGGTAATCCCAACACAAAATTCATAGCAAGATCCTGCCAAATATCATCAGGATCAGGTAAAGGTAGATAAAGACTTGTGTTTCGGGACTGACCCTTATAAACCTGACACGTGTAGCACTTTGTCACGGGCCGAACTTTGCAATGCGCAAAGCGGACCGTGCGGCACTTGCTAGCAAGCAAGTCAGCCTAGTGAGTACCTTGCAAGGAACAATGAAAGCCACACGATATTAAAATAGTGCTAGTGACAAGCAAGAACACAATTATATGAATGTTGGGCAACCACGAAGAACAATGAATAATCGAAAGGAAAGGTCAGAGAGCAATCTCACGGGGCACAGATGATTGAATAATTCCTCTTTATTGATGGTAAGACGGTAAGGGAGGCAAAAGTACATGTGCTTACCTATACTAGTTCCGTAGTCCAAACTATGCCGACTAGGAACCCCTCCCTATAGAGCATATCGGCCTTACATGAACCTGGCAAGAGGAAACATGAAAAAGGCCGAGGAGACTAAATGATAATTAAAATAAATTACATAATTTGTAAATTACCAAAACATCCCTAGCACGCAAGCAAACCAACCAAAGGCTTGACTAATGACCCTGGACAAGGTTGCTTGCGGCATTACAAGTGCGGCCCCTAACATCCTCCCCTACTTAAGCTTTCGGCGCTCTCGACGACGGCCTTGGTCTTGAAGTCTTCAATCTTCTGTTGGAACTTCGTCTTTAGGACTTCAGCATTCTCCCAACTAGTTTCTTCATCTCCAAGACCCTTCCACTTGACCAGGAACTGCTGGCATGGGCGTCTTGACACTCGGATCACTCTCTCTGCTAGGATCTCCTCCACTTCTTTCGACTTGGGAGGTCTGATGTCGACGTGCTCTCGAACAGGCTGGTTGCGTGCTTGATCTTCACCGTCTGGCTGGTGCGGCTTGAGGTTGCTGACGTGGAAGACGGGGTGAACTCTTATCCAGGCAGGAATATCGACTTTGTAGGAGCATTTCCCCACTTTAGAAATGATGGGGAGCGGTCCTTCATTCTTCCTGAATAGTCGCTTGTCTCTGGAGCGTAGGAACCTGAGTTGTTCCGGGAGCAGCTGTAACGTCCCGAACCTGAATTTACCCGTTTACTAGTCATTTGGACGGTAAACGACCTTTACTTTCATTTTTATTGTCATTTCAGCACTTTAAGTGGCCTTAAAAGTTGACTTTTGTTCGGGTCAAAATTTGAGTAAATGTTCTTCATGAAAGTTGTAGAGGACGTTAAACCGAGTGTGTGGATATGTGGTACGTAAAAATTGGAGTTCGTATGCGAAAGTTATAAGCGAAATACTAAAGTTACTGTTCATATGGTAAGTTTCTATAAATAGCCAAGTTACTGTGGTAAGTTTCTGTACCTACATGTACGTTGCAAAGCATAATTAGCTATAATCAGACACACTCATCGTACCGCCAGAGATACCAACTACCGTCAAAGGAGTAACCCACAGATAGGCAGCCAGGCGGGCCACGGCCTGAGCACAAGCGTTCCCCGGGATCAACGCTGACGCGCCGCCACGCACTCTGCCAAGACGGCATCAGAAGCTACTGGAAACTGGGGACTGAAGCATATCAGTCCCACATCGAAAACAAAGAGAAGATCAGACCTCTCCTCACCTATAAAAGGTCCTCTCTTCTCTCTTCATTATCACGCATTAACTCTCATTTATTACTGTGCTGCATATATATCAACTGACTTAGGCATCGGAGAAGTGAAGACAGCCCAACGCGGTCTCCCTCTGACGCCCTGTCTTTCATTTGGCAGCTAGCAGGAATCACCAAGTATACAGAGTAGCGGTCCGCCCGCCGGACCCGCGTTAAACGAAGGTTTGGCTACCGCCAGACTTTGAGCATTAACATTGGCGCCGTCTGTGGGAATCCTTGAACAGGAGGTCATCCCATCACAATTACCATGACTAGCGGTAGCGGGGGAAACGCCCATGAGCAGGCAGACCAGTCCGCCATCCCCCAACCATCCAATCCAGCGGTAGGTGTTAACCGCGCACTATTCAACACCCCAACTAACCCTGGCGGTGAGACGGATCCGGGCAGCAGCCGCCCACCAGGCCAGGACCTCGCCGCCATGTACGAGTTGGCACTGGCAGACCTTCACAAGGCAAACAGAGAACGTGAAAAGGAGCGCAGAGAGAAGACCGAGGCCCAAAAGCAGGTGGCTGCACTGATGTCACGTTTTGATGACCTGAAAAGGACGTTGGAAAGAACCGCCAACCCGGTACAGAGCGAGCACTCGCATAGCACAAGGCGTAGTCATCCCAACGCTGGTACATTGGGACCAGAACCAGTCGTACAGATGCAGGTCCCGCTGGACCCTCCCGAACTACTAGGGATGGGACCGCCGCCCGTTCCCCAACTCATGTTGGAGCAGGAGGCAGAGTCGGTACCACGCACCAACCGCTCGGAAATTAGGGCAAGAACTGAGGGTGATCCTCCTGCGCCAAGGCATAGGCAGACCCAGCGGAGTACATACGCCGGACCCGCCGGCGACGCAACAGCCCAAATCCTGGAGAGGATGCAGCAGTTGGAACAAAGGTTGGTCCGGGCGGAGTCAGGCGCCGCGCCGTCAACTCAAAGTCCACTTTTCACGTCCAGACCAGGGCCCTTCACCGCTGCAATCCTACAAGCTATCAGGCCTGCGTACGCAAAAACTCCGAAGATGTCGCATTACAGCGGTACAACCGACCCCTTCGTCCACATGGACACCTTCAAGAAGGTCACCAACAACAAGGGATTTGACGACCCCACTCTGTGCCACTTGTTCAGCGAAACACTGGACGGAGAGGCAATGAATTGGTTCTTCGAATGTCCGCCGGGATCCATTGACTCATTCAACGCATTGTCACATACCTTCCTCTCCCGGTTCATCTTATTGTCCGCCGGACATCATAACACGAGTCAGCTGTTCAGCGTCAAACAGGGAGAGAATGAGTCACTCAAGGCATTCGTCACAAGGTGGCGAGCGGCGGCATCTCAGTGCCGCGATCTGGACAAATCGATGGCATCGGCGGCCTTCAAGCAAGGACTCCTCAAGGGGCCGTTCCTCTATCACCTCAACTACAATCACCCAAATGCGGCATATGACCATATCATGAGTGAGGCGGTCATTCACGCCCAGGCGGAATTCATTACATATGGAGAAGTCCCACCGCCACCGGTAACGCCAGCAAAGGCCACACAGCCCACCTCAAGTCATCATGAGACCGTTAACAAAGCACCCGCCGCATCGCCAACTGACAAGAAAAGGGAATGGCCACAGGGCCACTACCAGAACAAGCGGCAGAAGGATCAATACCACAAGGGCAACCGCCCAACACAGGAAGATAACCGCAACAGACAAACGGAGTCTTCTCAACGGTATGCAGTGTTCACGGTCCTCACAACCTCGTACGAGGAAATATACAATCAGTGCAAGGATCAGATCCCGCCACCTCCTCCAGCAAAATACCCAAAGACGGGCAAACCCAAAAACACCGGCAGATGGTGCAAATACCATGAGGACAGCGGCCACAATACCAACAGCTGCAACGCACTCAAGACGGCAATTGAGACCTTGTACCGTGAAGGCAAGATGGAACAGTTCAAGGTGCGCCAACCGCCACCAGTGATCGCCAACGTAGAGACGTTGGGCCGCATTAACACAATCGACGGCGGTGCTCCAATCACTGGCTTGTCTCACAGAGCCAGGAAGCGTTACGCACGCATTAATCACCCAAAGGAAGTCTGCAATATCCGTTACGAGAGATCCGCCAAAGTCCCAAGGGTAGGTTGGGAACCTATTACATTCTCTGAGGAGGAAGAGCGCGGGGTGCACCTACCCCATGATGACCCCTTCTTGGTCGACGCCATTCTTGGTAGGTTCTCAGTGGGGAGAATATTGGTAGATAGCGGGTCCGCTGTCAACGTCATCTTCAGCGGTTGCTACAGCCATCTCAAGCGGAATAACAAGTTGCTCCAGGATCATGAGCCACTGCTCAGCTTCTCTGGTGACGTCACACAGCCGCTCGGTTCTGACTACATGCGGTTGACTATTGGCACTAGTCCGTGTATGGCGGAGGTACATACAGAATTTATAATCGTTGATTGTCTCAGCTGATATAATGCCATCCTCGGCCGACCGGCGCTCAACAAGCTCAAGTGCATTATCGCCGGATACATGCTTCTCATGAAGTTCCCCACACCTAACGGCACAGGCAGTGTGAGG
Organism: Rosa rugosa; assembly: GCF_958449725.1. Lineage (NCBI taxonomy): Eukaryota > Viridiplantae > Streptophyta > Magnoliopsida > Rosales > Rosaceae > Rosa > Rosa rugosa. Next base: position 16,107,894 of record NC_084825.1, read on the forward strand.
GGAAGCCAGCAGTTGGCACGCGAGTGTTATTCAACGACTATGGCACGGTCAACACGCCGCCATGATGTCCTAACGGTAGGAAACCAGGGACCGCCACCAAATATCTTCGAGGACCCTAGGGATGAGGAGGAGAAGTATGTAAGGAAGGAGCCGGTCAACCCGGACACATCCTTGAAGGTTGTCTGCATCTCGGACGAGCACCCTGAGCGGACAGTCCGCATAGGCGCCCAACTAGATCCAGAAGTAGAGGCAGAACTCATTCAATTCCTACGTCATAACGCCTCCGTCTTTGCATGGTCCTACGCGGACATGCCAGGTATCTCCCCTGAGATTATCACTCATAAACTGACCATCAAACCCTCTTTTTATCCCATCAAGCAGAAGCGGAGGGCCTTCGATGAAGAAAAATACCGGGCAATCGGAGAAGAGGTCGCCAAACTCCAGGACATTGGATTCATCCGCCAAGTCGTCTATCCCCAGTGGATCTCAAATTTGGTGATGGTCAAAAAGCCCAGCGGCAAGTGGCGGATGTGTGTTGACTTCAAAAACCTCAACAAGGCATGCCCAAAGGATAGTTTCCCGCTACCCCGTATCGATCAGCTGGTCGATTCCACCGCCGGACATGAGCTCCTCAGCATGATGGACGCCTTCTCCGGGTACAATCAGATCAAAATGCACCCCAGCGACCAGGAATGCACAACCTTCACCACCGACAAAGGCCTCTACTGCTACAATGTCATGCCTTTCGGTCTGAAGAACGCCGGTGCCACCTACCAGCGGTTGATGAACGCCATGTTCGCGGAGCATCTGGGAAAAATCATCGAGGTCTACGTGGACGACATGCTAGTTAAGAGCGTAAAGGCCGGCGGACATGTGGCAAACCTCAGGATCATAGTAACCATTCTCCTGGCCTATGGTATGCGCCTCAACCTGGAAAAATGTTTCTTTGCAGTCACCGCTAGCAAATTCCTGGGATACATTGTCAGCAAGCGGGGCATCGAGGCTAACCCAGACAAGGTCCAGGCCATCCTTGACCTGGCGGACCCAGAGTATAAGGTGCACGTCCAGTGCCTCCAGGGCAAGTTAACCGCCCTTTCTCGATTCATCTCTCGACTCACTGACAAGTGTGCCCCATTCTTCAAACTCCTCAAAACAACGCACAAGAAGGTCATCGACTGGAATCCGGAATGTCAGGCGGCGTTCCAGGGCCTGAAGGAATATCTGGCGGCAGTCTCTCTCCTCTCCGTCCCTGTCCAAGGAGAAACCCTATTCATATATCTAGCGGTATCTGCATCAGCGGTAAGTTGCGCAATTGTTAGAAGGGAAGGCCAGGATAAGCTCCCGGTTTTCTACGCCGGCAGAGGCATGAACGGAGCGGAGACAAGGTATCCTCCCTTGGAGCAACTGGCCCTTGCACTTATCGTTGCCGCCAGGCGCCTCCGCCAGTACTTCCAGGCCCACACGATCCATGTGTTAACTAATCAACCGCTGAGGCAAGTCATGCAGAACCCTGAACACTCGGGGCGCCTCAGCAAGTGGGCCATCGAGCTAAGCGAGTTCGACATAGAATACAAACCAAGAACCGCCATGAAGGGCCAGGCAGTGGCGGACTTCATCGCTGAACTCACCGAACGCCAACCTGAACCCGGTGTAGAGATGGTACCCGGAGCGGAAGTGGTAACCGTCGGGGAGGCAAGTCCCCTCCAGTCGGATTGGAACCTACATGTGGACGGATCCGCCAGCGCCAAGGCCAGCGGCGCCGGAGTCATCCTAACAGGACCGGGGGGACTGAACGCGGAGTACGCGTTGAAATTCAACTTCAAAGCTTCAAACAATGTGGCGGAGTACGAGGCACTGATCGCCGGTCTACTCCTCGCCATTGACTCAGGGGCTGACAGCGTCAACATATTCAGGGACTCTCAATTAGTCGTTAACCAGGTGAACGACAGCTTCCAGGCCAAGGACCAGCAGTTAGCGGCATACTTGGGATATGTCAAAACGTTGCTAAAAAAGTTCAACTTCCACACCATCACACAAATCCCCAGGGAAAAGAACGCCAAGGCTGATTCCCTGGCGAGACTGGCAACCGCCCAGCCACATCAAAGTCCAGCGGACACAAAGGTGGAATGCCTTGACAAGCCAAGCATCACAAAGACCCTAGCAGAGATCTTCAACATTGAAATCAACCCCAGCTGGATGGACGAAATCACTGCATACAAGAGCAGCGGCACACTACCAGAGGATAAGGTCAAGGCACGCCAAATTCAGCGGAGAGCAACCCGCTACAATATCCAAAATGGCAAGCTTTACCGCCAGGGGTTCACTCACCCCAACCTCCGCTGTTTAACCCCGGAGGAAGGAAAGCTCGTGCTGGCAGGAATCCACGGCGGGGAGTGCGGAAACCACTCGGGCGCCAGATCCCTGGCCAATCGTACAATGCGACAGGGCTACTTTTGGCCTACGCTTGGTGAGGACGCCCGGCAGGTGTCAAGATCTTGCCACAAATGCCAGCAGTTCGCCGATCTCCCACATGCGCCGGCGGAACCACTTTCAGTCATCATCGGTCCATGGGTCCACTCTACATGGGGCCTCGACTTGATGGGAAAATTCCCAACCGCCAAGGGACAGTTCAAGTACATCATTGTCGCTATCGACTACAACAGCAAGTGGATAGAGGCAGAGCCACTAACGGCCATCACTACCGCCAAAGTCATTCACTTCCTCTGGAAAAACATTTACTGCCGCTATGGTGTCCCACACACAATCATTACAGACAACGGCACACAGTTCAACAATGAGGAGCTCATTTCATTCACCGCCAATCTGGGCACCAAGATGAGCTTTGCCTCTGTCGCCCACCCCCAAACCAACGGCCAGGTCGAGGCGGCAAACAAGATAATCAAGAAGCTGCTAAAAAAGAAACTCGACACTGCCAAGGGCTTGTGGGCGGAAAAACTTCCAGAAGTACTCTGGGCCATCAGGACGACTCCATCCTCCGCCACTGGTGAAACCCCCTTTTGTATGACGTTCGGAACTGAGGCCGTTCTGCCTGTCGAGGTAGCTCAACCCACCGCTCGGGTCGAGTGCTACCACCCAGAGACCAACGGCGATGGCATCAACCTGGACTTGGACCTCCTAGAGGAAAAACGACACAAGGCCCATTTGCAAAACCTGCAAAACAAACAACGAGTTTCGCGTTTCTACAACGCCAGAGTCAAGGCCCGGAACCTCCAACTGGGGGACTGGGTAATGAAGGAAGTCATTCCAGCACCAACAAAACTCCGCCCAACTTGGGAAGGTCCGTATAAAATAGTAGAAGTCGTTAGCCCAGGCACCTTCTATTTAATGGACAAGGATGGCGTCACTACGACCCACCCTTGGAATACCGAACACTTTCGGTATTACTACAAATAGTCGTGTCACTACCCAGGAGCATCTTGACTTAGCTAAATTTTTGTTCAATATTTAGCTAAGGGAAGCTACCCAACGGGTACATCCCCACTTTTGTTAACACTGACCAGTCAGTTATCAATGAAACGAGGAATTATTCAAACCATTGTTACCAAGTCTAGCACTGAGGGCAGCAGGCAACGCCAGCAATCGTCAGCGGACCTCGTCCGCTACGTTGTGCACTTGGACCAATCTTAATTCCTTTAATTTTTCATTGATTGCAAAAGAAAATCCTAAGTCAAACTCTAGCGGTATAGACATATCATCACACAACGTCAAAAATTCCATACTTCATATATTCAGGGCTGGGACTCCCCACCCAAAAATTGTTCCTTACATTCAAAAAAAAAAAAAAAAAAAACAAAAGTACATATGTTTTCAGCCTCAGCGGCTACAGTCAAAACAGAGCACGTCCGGCATGTCAGGGGTTGGCCCCGGCGTCGCCTACTTCGGACTGCGACGGCTGTCCGCAGCTTCCTTGGTCAGTCCCTCGAGCGGTGGGACTTGGCGTCTCTATGGTCCCATCCGCCGGAGTCTGATACCCGCTGCCTGAGCTGCCGCCACCTGCTGGGGGACTGGGCACTGGCGGGGGTTTCTTCGTCGGCGCTGCATTTTTCGCTTGCGGTGCCTTGGGCAGGGACGCCTTGGCCCAATCAATGGCACCCTTCGCTCGCAACATCTCGACATTTGCCAGGGCGCCGGCCTTCGCCGCTTCATTCAGCGCGCTTTTATATTCCGCCGACTGCTTGAAATTCTCCACAGCGGCGGCGGCGGCTCGGCTTCCATCATCCCTCAGCCGGGTCAACTCACCCTCCAATCTCCTCACTTCCCCTTGCCTGGCGGCAGACTCCCACTGCAGGATGTCAATTTTCTTCTCCTTGGCGGTCACACGCTCTTGCAGCAAGGCCTTGTCTTGCTCCAGCTGGGAGACTTGATCATTTCGTTCTATGTCCCGCTGGATGGCGACGTCTAGCTTGCCTCGAGCGTCCGCCGCGTCACAGTCTGCCTTCATCAGGCGTCGCTCCACATCCGCCAGCCTGTCCTTGGCCTCCGCCAGCTCCCTCTCCAGCCTCTTAACCTCCTCCCGGAGCTGTCCCTCAATTCGGGGTTGCTTGGAGGCCGCCAAGAACATTTCGTTCAGCCCAACCACCAGGTGCCCAAAGGCTGAGCTAAAGGGCGACTACTCGATCGCCGTAGGCCGCGTCATCCCTGCCAGACCGCCGAACCCCAACCGCTCGCACAAATGGTAGAGAAACTCCCGCTCACTGTCGGTCATGAACTCGGTGAAGGCAGCGAACGAGTCCAGATCGCTCACGGGCATCTCTCTCTCGGCCGTCACAGGAGCCTTCGACGGGTTTTGTCGGCTCCTCTTCTGCCTGTGGACCTCGAGGGTCTCGTCATCATCCTCCTCCCCGGCCGAATCACACTGGCGCCGCCTCCGCAGGATCGACCGGGTATCTCCAGTGGGCGCAGCCCTGGTCCCCTTCGGCGGTTGTCTCCCCACCGCGGTAGCGGCAGCCCCCACTGGCGCCACGACCTTTTCTCTCTGTGGCCCACGTCGAGTGCCAACCACTCTTTCCTTCTGCGGCCCGGAAGAGGATCCCTTTTTCCCCCCGCCCGCTTGTCCATCCGCCTGCACGCTGGGCAGACCGTCGGCCCCTAGGTGCGAGTGGTGCGGCATGGGCAGCGTCACCGGAACCTCGGATGCGCTCACCTCCAGCGTCTCCGGGTTCACAACTGTCATCTGGGCCGCCTCGCCTGAAGCATACATTGTCTCCAGGAAGTTGTCTATCTCCGCACGGTCCATGGCTTTGTCAAAGGCGTCACGGCTCGCTTTGTTGCCTGGCGGAGTCTCTGAGAACATGCAAACCTGTCAGCTTTAACCAAGTTATCAAGAGATACAATGTGGCGGAGGTCTCTTACCAATAGCGCGCGTTAGCTGCTGATCGACCAACAGCTCCCAGCCGGTGAGGAGACGGAAGTCCAGCAAATTGCGGTTCTTCCAACAACCTTTGATACGCGCAACCCGGCACTCTTCCTCACGCGTCAGATTGTAGCGCAGGCCCGCTGTAAAACAACAGACAAGGTGTCAGTCAAACGATTGCAACATATATACCATAAACCGCCAACTATGTTCAGCGGAGATCGACGGACAACCTCAGATTGGCTGAAACTCCGACTTAATCCTAAACGTCGGCTCCCCCTGGTTGGACTCCGCTTGATACTCCCACCCCGTCGTTGCCACGCAAAACGTCCCCCGCCAGTAGGACATCGAATCCCTCAAATTCTCTATCAGCTTGGGCGCTCCCTGCCGGCGGCTCAAATTTACTTGCCCCCTACAACCTTGGCGATTAATGTACACCAGTTCGTAGAAGTGCAAAACCTCCGCCACCGTCGGCCCCTCACACCAGGATAGCCGCCACAAGGAGTTCATCGCCAGCATCAACCGCCACATGTTGGGACAGATCTGCCCAAAGGCGACGCCAAACTCGCACACCAGGATCTGGAGGTTGGGTACAAGCGGCAACGTCACTCCTTGGCGGAATATTGCCTCGTGAACGGCGGCGAACCCCGCTGGAAGAATTGAGGCCTTTTCGTCCGCAGTCGGTTGACGCAGTTTCACCACTCCCGGCAGCCGGTATGTCCGTTTCATCCGGTTGACCGCGGCGGCAGTCATCCGCCCTCCCGCCTCGTCAACGGGGGTCCCATCCGGGAGCACCCACGCCGATTCTGTTTCCTCCCCCGTCAGCAGAACCACTGGCGGCACTATTACTTGCTAGCCGCTCCTCACTCCTCTCCCGCGCAGCAGCTTCCTCACCCGCCCTAGAACTCTCCGGACGCGACGTACGACCCATGACAACTTCCCAGGGTATGGTTTGCAGCGGCTCGATGTCTAACGGCTCTGGCAGTGAGGTTCCTGCACGGGCAGACGGACGCAACGAGTCAATAAAAACCCTATCCGCCGCACTGATTGACACGTCAGACCCGGAGTCCTCACTGCTCGAGATCTCTACGACGTTGGCCATCCCAAAACCCTAAAACCCAAATCAGTTAGCCCACAGAAGGATCTAACCTATCCCTATATCAGGCATAGCAAAGCACCACGAACAGCTACCCAGAAAATACCAAAACATGAACAAACCCCCCTCAACCCAGATTCGACCATCTAGCAAAACCCTAACTGTCAACTCTCTGTCAAAGCACCGTAACCTACCTCAAATCTCACCTTACACCCCCGACGAGCATCAAGAAACCCAGTTCACACACCAATCCCAGACACAAATACCAAACCCACAAATCAACAAAAACACAAAACTGCAGAGAAGGACAACCAGAACACTAACCTGAGTCGTGAACTCGCCGGCGTACTGATGCTCGCTATACCCCGACGACGGAACTTTTCGTCTCTCCGACCACGAGAACTCCACCAACGCACGACACTCTCTCTGCAAATCTCGACTGGGCAGAGCTTGAAGACGACAAACAGTTCGAATGGATTTTCTTATCTCCCTTCTCAATACGTTCCCCCCCTTTTATGTCAACGTCAGAGGCTTTTGGGCCGTCCGCTAGAAAACGACATCACACCCCAGCCGTACACGTGTCCCCTGTCCACACTAACCCTCCGGGTTAACCGAGGCGTCGCCTCGGTTACGAAATCCATCATTACTCGCATTAATGACGAGAAGACGGCCGGACTGAGGAGACGCGTCTCCACAGGCTAACCCTCTAGTTATTTGCCACGTGTCAAGGCGTATCACGGAAGCCATCCCTGGTACGCCCTTCTCCAAGTGACGGTCTCCGCTGAGCGAAACTCCGCCAGCGGAACGTCTCACTTGTCCTCTCCAAGTGACGGTCTCCGCTGAGCGAAACTCCGCCAGCGGAACGTCTCACTTGTCCTCTCCAAGTGACGGTCTCCGCTGAGCGAAACTCCGCCAGCGGAACTTCTCACTTGTCCTTCTCCAAGTGACGGTCTCCACTGAGCGAAACTCCGCCAGCGGAACTTCTCACTTGTCCTCTCCAAGTGACGGTCTCCGCTGAGCGAAACTCCGCCAGCGGAACTTCTCACTTGTCCTCTCCAAGTGACGGTCTCCGCTGAGCGAAACTCCGCCAGCGAAACTTCTCACTTGTCCTCTCCTAGTGACGTTCTCCGCTGGGCGGAACCCCGCCAGCAGAACTTTTCACTAGCTGTTATTCACGAAGTCTCCTAAAAGCGGCACTTCTCCCTTGTCATCATACAAACGGGGCACCTTCCGCTACGCACCTCTAGCGGAAACCTCTTTTATCTGGCAAGTCGCGTACTTTATTCAGCGCGGTTCCGCTCAATAAAGTAACGCCAAGCACGTCCACTGGACGCTGTTTACTGCTATGAACCAGCGGGGGGACTCCTGCCAGCGGCGGATCCCGAGGCCACGCCTCATTCTGACAAATGACCGCCACGCGGCATTACAGTCAGATTGTCCCTACGGGACACGGGGACTAGTCAACAGTCTACGACGACCCTGATCAGGTACGTTGACCCCCGTCACTCGGGTCCTAAAGATTGGGTTCGCTACCCAACACCCTCTGCTCCGTGCAGCTCCCCCTCACCAAACAAATTTTGCGACCATCCGGAGGTCCATCTTAGCCGGGGAGTGGGGGACTCCCTGGGGGGCCTAGCAGGGGCCCACCCGAAAGGGTATAAAGCGTTTGCTCAGTAATATCCATGGTTGACAACGCACTGACGCTAATTATGCTTTTGCAAAAGTCTAGCGGAAGAGAACGCTTCACACCGCCAATCAACTCCCCAACCAAGATTGCCCTTCTTGACTGGGGACTTGGGGGACTTGTACCTACATGTACGTTGCAAAGCATAATTAGCTATAATCAGACACACTCATCGTACCGCCAGAGATACCAACTACCGTCAAAGGAGTAACCCACAGATAGGCAGCCAGGCGGGCCACGACCTGAGCACAAGCGTTCCCCGGGATCAACGCTGACGCGCCGCCACGCACTCTGCCAAGACGGCATCAGAAGCTACTGGAAACTGGGGACTGAAGCATATCAGTCCCACATCGAAAACAAAGAGAAGATCAGACCTCTCCTCACCTATAAAAGGTCCTCTCTTCTCTCTTCATTATCACGCATTAACTCTCATTTATTACTGTGCTGCCTATATATCAACTGACTTAGGCATCGGAGAAGTGAAGACCGCCCAACGCGGTCTCCCTCTGACGCCCTGTCTTTCATTTGGCAGCTAGCAGGAATCACCAAGTATACAGAGTAGCGGTCCGCCCGCCGGACCCGCGTTAAACGAAGGTTTGGCTACCGCCAGACTTTGAGCATTAACAGTTTCCATTTTTGGAAACCTACCGGTTTTTCTCTCTCTTCTCCCCCGTTCCTTTCTCCTCTTCGGCCTGATTTCTTCCTCCTCCGGCCACCCCACGATGGAATCCGGACATCATCTGGCTCGCCTCTTCACCCTGGTCACGTCTGTGGTGGTGTTTTGCAGCGATTTGGCTGGAAGAGCTCGATTTTGAGCTGTGAATGTTACTGTAGCAGTTTGGAGTTTTCATCGATTTCCGGCGATTCCGGCCGTCTCCGGCCACCAAACCGGCGTCGAAGGTTCGGTTTTTGACATAGATCATTTCCCCTAAGGTCTTTCATTTCAATTTGCAGTGTAGAGGTCGAATTAACAATTTCAATTTCTAGGGTTCTTGGAATTTCTGGAAATTTTTGCACCGACCGGTTTCGACTGTTTAAAGGTAAAATTGGAACTTGTTGTAGTTGTGAAATATGTTGGGTCTGTTGAATAGGTGGTGCTGCTAAAATTTGGTGGCCATCGGAGGTGGTGGCCGCCGGCGCGTGGGGCCCACGCGCTGCCACTCTTGGCGGCGCGTGGAGGCATGTAGGGCAGTGTTTTAATTTCAGTTTTTAGCCCATTAAATTGTATGATTGTTGTAGAGCTTGTATGTGAAGTTTGGTGATTTTTGGAGGAGTTTGGAATTATTTGTGAATTTCTGAAGTTTGAAGTTTTGTGATGGAATTGTTGGAAATCCGGCCGTCGGATTTTCCTCGTTTTCATTGTGGAATATGTAAATTGAGGAATTGGTGTTGTGGAAGAGATTTGGGTGGAGTTTGAGAAGTAATGGAGATAGGATTTTCGGGTTTCGTTTAGGTTCGTATTTATTTTATCGGATTGCCGTTTACGGAAATATAATTATGTACAGGGCAATGTTGCGAGCTACGGCTAGATGAAGGAACTCGTTTGCGTGGTCGCCCAATAGTACTGTGAGTGGACTTTTGTTTTAAATAATGATGCATGCTCTTATTTTCTTGAATTAATGCTTTATTTAATTAACATATTACTTTTCGAGCATATGAATTGATTTCGGAATTTGATTTTCGATTTATCTCGTGGATTTGCTTTCAATAATGATTTTCATGAAGTGATTATGATTTATTCCGGTTATGAATTTCGGATATTAATTTGTTATGCTCGGATTCGAATTTATAATTTATGTTGATTTTCGACGAATCATTTTCCGAGGTAATTTCCGGAATTAAATATATATTCTCTATTCGTTGATTTGAGATTTTTGGAAAGATTTTCGAAATGGGATTTCGATGAATTTTTTTCCCTATTTATTTATAGACTTTCGGTTTTGGCATTGGGAATGCCTTGTTGATGATCTAACTATTCTTTTAGCGTGTGGGACACGCTGTAGATTTATGTGACTTTCTACGAGAATTTCCGGGTACGGTTGGGAATCGTACCCGTGTTTTCTTTATTCGCGGGACTTATGGGGAAGCCTTAGTGATTTTCGATTTTTCGTATGATTTTTACCCGCCATACCTGGGTCGTCATATTTATTGCTAGCTAGCCTATTAGTACTCCTCCCTGCTTACTATGTGTTTGTGGGTGAGTAAGAGCAGAGCATGGGATACTCCAGAGTGTGGAACACTCCGACCCGAGCCTGGGAGGCTCCCTTCTTTCGTATGGTGAAACTTCTTTCCCATATTTTATCGTTGCTTGACTAGCGGGGCTAGTCTGATTTTCATTATAGCCAGCGGGGCTGGTCTTATCTTCTTGAGAACCGAGATTTCGATTTTACAATATATTTTTTGAATATTGTGAATAGCGAGGCTAGTCGGTTTACTGTTTTGAAATTCTTGGATTTAAATCTAAATGTGTTTTCTAATTGTTGCATGCATCGGTTTTTAATGAAATAAATGTGGGAAAGTATGAAATCCTTTTTCTCTTAAATTGTTTATTTTTGTCCACTCACGCTAACGTTTTCGTCTACTTTCCCCTGGGCCTTTCGGTTTCTAATGCCCAGTTTGCAGGCGCTATTAGTTGAGGTCGGGCGTATATGGTTCGAGGCATAGTTGACGAATAGCTTCCGCACTTCTTTGTTTGGCTCTGATCTATTGTGGGTTACTGTTTTGGGTAGTCCACTTTAGAGGTGACTCGACCAGTTCTCGGTAGAGTTATCACTAAGGTGGGCCCCGCAGGGCCACCTCGGATTTCAGGGTGAAATTTGGGGCGGGTCCTGTCAGCAGCTTAACAAGGACCATGTCCCCTGGTTGAAACTCCCTGGGCTTGCGGCCTTGATCTGCCCACTTCTTCATTCTCCCCGCTGCTTTCTCTAGGTAGGCTTGAGCGATCTCGGCATTGGTCTTCCACTCTTTTGTGAAGTTGAAAGCACGCGGATTCGCCCCTTTGTAGACTTCTTGCACAGTATAAGGCAAGAGAGGCTGTTGGCTAGTGACAATTTCAAAAGCACTCTTGTTGGTGGATGAGCTCTTCTTCGAGTTGAAACAAAATTGTGCATCATCGAGCAATTGTGCCCAATTCTGTTGATTGGCATGAACGAAATGGAGCAGGTATTCCTCCAATATCCCGTTGAACCTTTCTGTTTGTGCATCAGTCTGTGGGTGATAACTTGAGGATATGTTGAGCTCAGACCCGAGCAACTTGAATAGCTCGGTCCAGAATGTTCCCGTGAACCTAGTGTCTCGATCGCTGACAATGTTCTGAGGCACACCCCAATACTTTACCACATGCTTGAAGAAGAGGCTTGCTGTGTCTTCCGCCGAACAATACTTTGGGGTTGGCACAAAGGTGGCATACTTCGAAAACCTGTCAACCACCACCAGGATGCCTGATAAGTCTCCCACCTTCGGGAGGTTAGTAATAAAGTCAAGGGAGACACTCTCCCACGGGCAAGTCGGAATAGACAGTGGTTCCAACAGCCCTGGGGTCTTTTGGCGCTCAATCTTGTCTTGCTGGCATGTTAAGCAAGTCTTGGTGTATTCCTTGACATCGTCTCGCATCTGGGGCCAATAGTAACCCTGCTTGAGGAGTGCGTGGGTCCTCTGCCATCCAGGGTGACCTGCCCATAGGGTGTCATGACACTCCCTGATGAGCATTCTTCGCAGTCCGTTAGCTCGCGGAACAAACACTCGTCCTCCTTTGGCCATCAATATGCCATCCTCCATCCAAAACTGACGGCTCTTCCCTTCCTTCACCATTTTCATGAGGGATTGCGCCACAGAATCCTTCTCCAGACTCTCCTTGATACGTTGCTTGATGTCTGTGGCAATGATGCTGCTCGACAAAGCGGCCAACACCTTGAGGGTGGCAAGGTCAGCCTTGCGACTTAGAGTATCAGCAACTTGGTTTGTGTGCCCAGCCTTGTGTTCGAAATGGAAGTCGAACTCAGCGAGAAACTCTTGCCATTGAGCTTGCTTTGGAGTTAACTTCGGCTGGGTCAGAAAGTGGCTGACTGCAGAATTGTCTGTCGTCACAAGGAACTTTGACCCCAACAAATAGTGTCGCCACGTCCTCAAACAGTGAACTACGGCTAGCAACTCCTTCTCTTGAGCCGCGTACCTCCTCTCAGCTTCAGAGAGTTTATGACTTTCATACGCAACAGGATGCCCCCGTTGCAGCAGGACTCCCCCTAAGGCGAAGTCAGAAGCATCTGTCTGGACTTCAAATGGTTGATTCAGGTCGGGTAAGGCAAGGACTGGATCTTCCATCACGGCCTTCTTCAAATCTTGAAAGGCCTTCTCACAATTACTACTCCAGCCCCATGTCACTCCTTTCTTCAAGAGTTCAGTTAAGGGGGTCATCTTCTTTGAGTAGTTCTCAATGAAACATCGGTAGTAATTAGCCAGCCTAAGAAAAGAACGTTGCTCTTTCACATTCTTGGGGTTTCGCCACTCCTTTATGGCTTCTACTTTCTCCATATCCATCCTGATTTGACCCCTTTCAATAATGTGACCTAGAAACTTGATGGTCACTTGAGCGAAGGAGCACTTTTCGCGCTTGACATACAACTGATTGTCCCGCAACCGTTGGAACACCAACTTTAGATGCTCAACGTGTTCTTCTAGGGTAGAGCTGTATACCACTATGTCATCCAGATAGACTACCACGAACTTATCTAAGTACTCGTGGAAGACTTGGTTCATCAAAGTGCAGAATGTGGCTGGCGCATTGGTCAACCCGAACGGCATCACCAGGAACTCAAAGGCGCCATAATGGGTGACACACGTTGTCTTGATAGTCTCCGGAGCGGAGGTCTAGCTTTGTGAAATACTTGGCACCACTGAGTTGGTCAAACAGATCTGCAATCAGAGGGATCGGGTACTTGTTGCGCACAGTGACTTTGTTGAGAGCCCGATAGTCCACACACAGTCTCCAACTTCCATCGTGCTTCTTTTGAAACAGCACTGGCGCACCAAAGGGGGCTTTAGATGGCCTAATGAATCCCGCCTTGAGCAGGTCTTCGAGCTGCTTTCGAAGTTCCGCCAGTTTTGGGGGAGCCATTCTGTAAGGTGCCTTTGCAAGTGGTTTGGCCCCCGGAAGCAGTTCGATCTCATGGTCCACACTCCTCCTTGAAGGTAATTCTTTGGGAAGTTCAGGAGGCATCACATCTACATAGCTCTCCAATACCCCCTCAATCTCCTTCGGAATCACTTCTCCTTTAGTCTCATCCCTTATCATGGAAACTGCTACATAGGTAGGCTCATGACGCTTCACGACTTTCTTGAACTGGACGACGGACAAGAGACGGGGTTCACTTGGTTGTTCAATTCTTGCCGGAACCACACACGGCCTTTCTCCCATAATAAGTAAGTGTTGGGCACTAGGAATGAGAATAGCTTTGTTCGCCAACAAGAACTCCATCCCCAATATGACATCAAAGTCGTCCATCTGGACAACTACGAGGTCGGTCTTCCCTTGCCAGTGACCCAACTTGAGTGATACCCCTCGAGATAGTCCAGTTGTAGGTGAGGCCTTAGAGTTCACAGCTTTCATGCGGCCAACATCCTTCTCCAACTTTAGCCCCAACCTCCGTGCTTCAGGTTCTGACACAAAGTTGTGAGTGGCCCCTGTGTCAACCATCACGCTCTTGGCTACTTTCCCATTAATACTACCATCTATGAACATCAAGCCTTTAGCCTGGGACTTCTTAGGTGATTGTGGTCGCTTCTCCACCGCACCCAAGAATCTCAGAGCTCCCATGTAACCAGGTTCCTCCTCTGGCTCTTGCTGATCTTCCATTTCTTTCGAGTGAATATGAGCCTGTAGGGTAGAGAGGGCAGTCTTATGAGGGCATTCATTCACTCTACGTGGTCCTCTGCATAAAAAGCATGCCAGTGGCTTTGGAGCATAGCCTGAAGGATTAAAGAGTCGAGGGGTGAAGACCCCTGTCGAGGCACCAGGCTTGGACGTTGCCGTGTCCCTCGCATTCACTGCTCTCCTGTCCCCTCCTCCTGAGTTGGAAAATTTGGACTCCGCTCCCCCACTTCTACTCGGTCCAGGCCTTATATTTCTGTTGACATTCACATTCGAAAATGGCTGAGTCTTCTTAGTAGAGTTCTCTTCGAATGTCTAGTCCGTCAACCTTTCAGCAGCAGCCTGTGCGGAGGCCAAATCTTGGACTCTTTGCCGCTGAAGTTTTGTCCTCGCCGATGGCTTTAAGCCTTCCAGGAAATAGAACAACCGATCCTTCTCTGACATGTCCGGGATGTCAAGCATGAGCACCGAGAACTTGTTTACAAAGTCTCGGATGTTGTTGGTGTGCTTGAGCTCCCTTAGTTGCCTTCTAGCAATGTACTCTACATTTTTGGGGAAAAATTGAGCTTTGAGCTCCTTCTTAAGATTCTCCCAGGTGTCAATGGTGCATACCCCTCTTTGTATGTCATTATACTTGGTCCTCCACCATAGTTTAGCATCTCCCGAAAAGTACATTGTTGCCATGTTCACCTTCACTTCTTCCGAGTCTAGCTTCACTGCTCGGAAGTATTGCTCCATATCAAATAAGTAATTCTCAAGCTCCTTGGCATCTCACGCCCCTCCGAAAGCTTGAGGTTCCGGTATCTTTACCTTCCTGTAGTCCGTCACAGGTTGGTTTCCCATCGCACGGATGGTCAGGTTGAGCTTGGTATTCATCTCCACCAGCTCGTTTCTGAAAGCATCAATGGTGGCTCGGACATCTTCTGCCATATTGTCCACGGTCACCTGGAATGTGTCAAGTGCATCACTCATCGCCCCCATTTGCTCGTTCGGAACAGGAGCTTCTTCCTTATTTCTCTTCCTTCCGCTACCTCGAGCTTTACATTTTTCAAGGGCCACAACTCGGTCCTTTAGGCTCTCCACCTCTATCATCCGCGCCGCCAACTCATCTAGGTCGACGCGGTCCAACACATTAGTGATATCAATCAACTATCAGGCACTCCCGCAAGTTCTCCGAGTTGTTGGTCATACCAATCGAATCTTTGTTGGTTTGTCATCTTCCCTGTCATCGTAGTGAACTTCTTGAGCCGAGTTGGCTCTGATACCAACTGTCACGGGCCGAACTTTGCAATGCGCAAAGCGGACCGTGCGGCACTTACTAGCAAGCAAGTCAGCCAAGTGAGTACCTTGCAAGGAACAATGAAAGCCACACGATATTAAAATAGTGCTAGTGACAAGCAAGAAGACAATTATATGAATGTTGGGCAACCATGAAGAACAATGAATAATTGAAAGGAAAGGTCAGAGAGCAATCTCACGGGGTACAGATGATTGAATAATTCCTCTTTTATTGATGGTAAGATGGTAAGGGAGGCAAAAGTACGTACATGTGCGTACCTATACTAGTTTCGTAGTCCAAACTATGCCGACTAGGAACCCCTCCCTATAGAGCATATCAGCCTTATATGAACCTGGCAGGAGGAAACATGAAAAAGGCCGAGGAGACTAAATGCTAATTAAAATAAATTACATAATTTGTAAATTACCAAAACATCCCTAGCACGCAAGCAAACCAACCAAAGGCTTGACTAATGACCCTGGACAAGGTTGCTTGCGGCATTACAAGTGCGGCCCCTAACACACTTCCTCACTATAGTTCCTACATCCTTCTTCAACTGTGGCCAGAAATACCTCTCCTCAAGGCTAGCAATAGTTTTGTCTCGGCCCAAGTGTCCACTCAATCCCCCTCCAAGCAGATCTCTAATCAGTTTCTCCCTCAATGAAGAACTAGGGATACATAGCCGGTTGCCCTTGAATAAATATCCGTCATTCTCATAAAAATCTGCAACTGCATTATTGTTACTACACTTGGCCCAAATCTCCTTGGTCACTTTAGCTCAGGAGATGTGGTAACCACTTCGAAGATCTATTTTGGTAAACACCTTGGAACCTTCTAGCTCATCAAACATGTCTTCCAAATGAGGAATAGGAAACTTGCACTTCACAGTTATCTTATTTATGGCCCTGCTATCAACACACATCCGCCAATGATTGCCTTTCTTAGGAACAAGGAGGACTGGAACTGCACAAGGACTCATACTTTCACGAATGAACCCTTTCTTTAACAAGTCTTCAATTTGCTCCCTCAAAATCTCATTCTCCTTAGGGCTCATGCGGTAATGGGGCAGATTTGGCAACCTAGCTCCAGGAACCAAATCAATCTGATGTTGAATGTCCCTCATAGGTGGTAGCTCGTTGGGCAGCTCATGTGAAATCAACTCTTCAAACTCTCCCAACATATTCTGCACTTCCTTAGGGATCACCATATCTTCCTTTTCTGCAGCCAACAACCCTTTAATCACCACTGGATAGAAAACTGCAGATTCTTTAAAGGCTTCCTCCATCTCAAATTCACTGCTAGACAAGGTCAGGAAACTCTCCCCTTTCTTTCCACCAGATTTCTCAAATCGACACACAGGAGCCATAACAATTTTATGACTATTCCACATAAACATCGTCACATTATCTTTGCCTTTATAAATCACATCCACATCATATTGCCAAGGTCATCCAAATAAAATATGACAAACATCCATATCAATAATATCACACAGAACTTCATCTTTATAATGCTTACCAATGGATACTGGTACTTTGCAGGATTCAGCAACTCGAACTTGTGGACCTTTCTTGACCCACCCAAGAGAATGTGCCTCATGAGGCTACGTAGGTAACTGCAAATAGTCCACCAGCTTCTTGGCTACAAAATTTTCACAGCTTCCATTATCCACAATCAAATTGCACACTTTGTTATTAATGGAACAAAGTGACCTGAAAATATTGTGTCGCTGCCCATCTTCTTTAGGACATCATAAAACCCACTGCAACACAATATAAACCTTTTCAGGCGACTCCTCCACCGCGAACTCAGCCCCATCATAATCGTCATCTCTTCCTACTTCTTCTTCATCTTCATCATACTCACCTATAAGAGCAGTTTGTCTCCTCTCAGGACACACATTAGATCTATGCCCAGGCTTATTGCATCGATAACAGACGTCTGTTGTAGGTCTAGCATAAGGATTATTAAGCCTCTGGTTCGGGGCCCTATTTTGAGCACCACTAGAACTGCTAGAACTGCCAGCCCCTTTGGAAGGAGGATTGGAAGCCCTAAAAGCACTTTTTGTTTTCTGCTGCAGGGCTTTACCCTTGTCAGTTGAGGCGTTTACCAAATCTGTGCTCCTTTGGTAGTTATATCTCTGGAAAGAAGAACCTCGTGAAGGCTTCTCTAACAACTCTGCCTTCAATGCTAGGTTTGAAGCTTCTGCCATAGTCCACACAGTTTGCAACCCAATTTTATCCTGAATGAAAGGCTTCAGCCCACTGACATAGCGAGCCACCTTCTGGCCTTCAGTTTCTCCTAGTTCATTACGCTCTGAGTAGCGTAAGAACTCAACGGTGTACTCCGCCACTGTCCTAGTTCCCTGAACACATTCAATATACAACCTGTACAGAATCTGTTCATAATCATCTGGCAAGAATCTCTCCATCATCAGCTGCTTCATTCTTCGCCATGTTTAACACCCTGCTTCCTCTGCTTCTTTCGAGTGTTCTACAACTTATCCCACCAAACTGCAGCAGTACTCTTCAATCTCCAGGCAACATGCTTAACTTGCTTGTGTTCAGGCACTTCCATAATCTCAAAGAATCTGTCCACATGAAGCTGCCAATCCAGATAATCTTCTACACCCAAGTTGCCCCGAAAAGAAAGGAATTTCACCCTTGACTTTGTAATCCTGGTCAGCTTGTCCTTGTTGTTCAGGTTGCACAATTTCTTCTTCAGACTCAAATTCTGAAGTATTAACAACAACTTCACCACGTGGAGCCCTAACTCGCTGGCCTCCTTCCCCGCCTCTATTCTGATTGTTGTTGTTGTTGTGGTTGTTTCTTTCTCCCAACAGTCCACGAATTTCTCCAATCTGATTGTTCAACTGATTGTTCTGATTGTTCATGGTGTTGATGGCAGCGGTAAACGCTGCGGTAAGAGAAGCGCTAAGAGCATCAAGATCTGATTTCGTAACTTCACCCATTGCTACCAAGGTAAATAGGAGAGACATGGAAGACCTGCTTTGATACCACCTGACGCAGTCGGAATGATAAACTAGGTTTACAAGCGATAAACCTAAACAAAGGGTTCTGGAGTCCACCAGAGATAAAAGAGAAAATTCTCTATTCGATTGATAATAAGATAAAAGATAGGTTCTGTAGCCGTTTAAGGTTTCTTAAATAAGAGAAAAGAAACCCTAGGATGACTAACAATGAAACCCTAAAGCCCATGGGTAAAAACGAAAACAATCCAAAATAAACTAGAAAACCAAAACGATGGAAAAATAGAAAAACTGCGTTTTGAGGCCCTAAACGACCCTGAAAGCCCGAAAAAGTCCACACGTCGTGGCATAGCGACAAGTTTCGTTTCTGGCGCGATTCCCTTTCCGGAAAGCTATGGTACGCTCCAATCGGACTCCGAGCTATTTCGTGGCTACTAGTAACTTTTTGTTTACCTCCTTTTGCACGATCAAGCTGCTCTTCAAATTGGACTGCCATCCATTCTGCATCACATGATTTCGCTTTTGATATCTTACCAATGATTTTGCCCTCAGTACCTTACAAACGATCGCGCTCCCGGTTTCCTATAAATGAGCTCGCTATCTTGCTCTTGTCACCTTACATCGAACAAGCTCTCGCTAAGGTTACACTTACATCCTGTCTCGCTGCCCTCTCTTCTCAATATCGGAACCCAGAGTCTCGGTACCAATCTTGTGTCAACCTCAGTATCGGTTTCAAAACCCAAACAGGCTTTCGCTTTAAGCCCCGAACTCAGTCTTGGCACCCAGAAACGATAAAGATTTGTCTTATGAGGAAAAGTCTCAAACTCGGTCTCGAGGCCTTGTCAGTTGGGTGCCTACAAAGCACTTCTCTCTGCTCATGTAATAAAAAATTAAAATAAAATAAAAAAGACAGATGATCTCGGCACCTAAAGAACTGAGTTGGACACCCAATTTCTCCCTTGCAGCAACTCCAATACTTCTGGCTGCAGCAGCAACACTGGAGGCAGTGTTTCCATTCATGTCTTGAAATGCCAATTCTCGTGACCATTTCTCCTTTCATGGGATTCATTAAAAAAAAAAAAAAAAAAAAAAAAAAAAGCGAAGGGGAAGCAGAAGAGAAGAGTTGAACCGAGGTCCCTCCCTCAACAGATATTGCCAAAGATGCAGCTTGCAATCTCTTCCTGAACAAACTCTAGACCCTGGAGGTTTCGACATGAGACGTGAACCACTTCAAAAAGATAAATATTCCTTTTACTTCCATCTCATTGAGCCTGAGCACAGCTTATATATATATATATATGTCAAGACTTATGTAATCATATGGCTGGATTCATCTAGTTAGGATGCTTCTATCAGCTCAATATTGCATGTGAGATCAATCTTCAGCCCACCTCACAAATATATTATACTATTTAGCAAGGAGGACTATTATTCTGGTTCACAAGTGTATATGTATGAGGTTACATGCTCACGTTGTGAGAAACACACACACCGCATCTTGCGCTAAGCTGCACATGCTGTGATAAAATTGTTTTTGGTTATGTACTTTCAACACAATGTAGACATACAATTACACAAGCATGTCATATTCACTAAATACTAGTGGCATGGTCCACAATTGAAATAAACTCTACATGCACACCCCACTTACACCCCATCTTCTGAACTAAACTATATGCAGGGATAATTATGATTTTTATTTATTTAGTTTAATATAATCTCTTGAACTACACTATATGCAGGGATTACTATGATTTTGGATTGTGTGCTTTTTGGTAATCTCCTGAATTAATTTTCTATGCAGGGATTACTAGTTTTTATTATAGTTGTGGTTGAGATTCGTAGTGAGTTGAGAAATATTTTATCATGTCGTTGTGGTGATAAAGGCTTCCTGCCGAGAGGAAATAAGAGTGATTTATTGGATTTGTTGTTGACATTACAAATGATTTATTTTGTCATGGTGGGGACTTGTGGTTTCCTTAAAAAGAAAATGATTTCGATTTTGGGAATAATCATTGTGTTGATTTGTTTTCTTGAGTCGAAAATGTGATTTTGTGGTTGTTTGAGTTTATTCACACGAGTTTGTAAAGGTTTACCGGGTTTGTTGTTTCAACCCAGTGCACTATTCCATGGTGTAGGAGCTATTGTGCAGGTCAGAGTAGGGCTGGCAATTCCGACACAACCCGATAACATGACTCGAAACCCGCACGAAATAAAGCGGGTTGAACCCGCACGATTAAAAAGCGGGTCAGCCGTGGGTCAACCCGCCATGACCCATTTAATAAATGGGTCAGCCACGGGTTAACCCGCCAACATGAAGTGAACCCATATAACCCGATTATGCTATACTTCTTCTTGAAATTTTGGACGTTGGGAGTATCTGATCATAGGATTAGACAATTTGAAATATTTTGCTTTATAATTATTGGATTTAATTATTTATGAATATATATATATATAATTATTTATATTCTTCGTCTTGTGAAGTTTTTAGTGAATTTAATCAATTTATGCATTTTTTAGTTAAATGGGTCGCATTGTTAACCCTTAAATTGGTCATTTTGTCTAACACAACACACGACCTATTTGTTAAATGGGTTAAGTGGGTTGGAAACGGGTAACCCGTTTAATAAATAGTTTGGGTTTGGGTTTAAATTTTTGACACGATTATTAAATAGGTTGGGTTTGGGTTTATATCTTGCGACACAACAAATACCTTGACCCGACACGACCCATTGACAGCCCTAGGTCAGAGTAACTAACCGTCGTTGAAGCTGAGGCTTTGTTGCTGTCGTAGCTTGGATGTAGAAGTACTTTTGGTTTTAGTCTTTCACTGTGTAGTGACTGTGGTGGGTGTGTTTACTTATTGAATTGTTGTCCAGTTTAATTTGTAAACTCTCTGTAATGTAATTTTTGACTCGAAAGAACGAGTCAGTATTGACATTGTAAACTCGGTTTGTTTTGTTGCTTAGTTTAACTAAAAAAATTATCTAAGTGTTCTTTTTAGGCATGTTAAGTTATCGCGTTCCAGATTCAAATTTCGGGGCGTGATAGTAAGGTGTGGAGTGGAGTAACTGATATCTAGGTCATCCATGAGCATTTTGACCTCGTCTGCCATGAAAGACGTCGCAACCCCCCCGTCGTCTGATACCAAGACCTCTGGAATTCCAAATCTGCATATGATGTTTTGAAAGATGAATCTCCTGATTGTCTTGGCTTAAGCTTCCTTTAAGAGCTCGGCCTCAACTTACTCTGTTAAAAAGTCAGTGGCCACAATGATGAACTTGTGTTGGAGGGATGAGTAAGGATGGATCATCCCAATCAGGTCTAGTGCCCAGCCTTGATAGGAGCATTTTTATGCGACATTTTAATAGTTATTTGCTCATATTTTGCTTAGTTATTTCCTTTACTTAATCATTTTTAATTTATTTTCTATTTTCTAGGTACATCGGAGAAAATGACAAGGAAATGAGCTTAAAGACACATGAAAAGGATGTGAGACGTTGGAGATGACAAAGGCAAGGCACAAGGGATACAGAAATGAGCTGAAGTGAAGAAATGGAGTATTCCTGGTCCGACTAGGAATCCCAGTCAAAGTAGGAATCCTGATGAGGGTAGGAAACTTGAGGGCACTAGGAGACCATGTGGCTTCAAGATGACTCAAAACTCAAGATTCTTCTAGAATACTTGGGGAATTTTCGGCAAAATGAAGAACCCTAGATATCATAGGGGTCTTGGAGGTAAAAGGAGTAATTTTTGGGCATAAATACATGATTTTCCGTGAAAATAAAAGATGATTCAAGAAAGTGACGTTTTGAACTTATCCTGGAGAAATTCAAGGGATTACAACAAACAAAAAGGTTGAAAACAGGTCCAGATACATTCCTTGAGCTCCACACTCCATCCTTGGCCGAAATTAAGGAGATAAATCAGAAAATAATCATGCAATTAATGTAAAAATAATCTCCCTAGAATCAAGGTGCTAATTTGAAGGTTTCTTATTGGTTGGATGACACAGGAAGGATGATGTGGAATTATTTGATTGACTAATGCTGTGTGGATCAATCAGATAAATCCTATAAAATAAAAAGAAGAATCTTGAAGTCTTGGAGACTAAGTTGCCATCCTCCTATAAATAGGAGCATCATTGACACCACTTCACACACCACTTCATACACCACTTCTAAACACAAAAAATTCTCTCCATTCTCTAGTCTTCAGAAGCTATGCGTCTCAACCGAGGAGAAGAAGTCATGCAATACATCAAGATCTTAGCCGCCATCCACCCTTGTGTCATCCGTAGAAGATTGCTTGCTTTCAAGGATCTTCAAGTTCTTCGTCTCAAGGCTTTGTCATTCATCTTTCACGGCGTATTTCATACTTTCTTTTGTTTTCCTTTGTTTGATTCGTAGAGCTATGAATTCTAGTTAAACATAACGTTAAGGGCAAAGTTTAAAGCCCGTCTCTATGCTTTGATAATAAAGTTGTGATTTCTTTTATGTTGATTTCTAAGTTGCTTATGTGAGATTGCTTGATTGATTTTGGATTACAAAAAACTTTTGCAGGTTTATGTTCTTTGATGGCCAACTTAGGATATATGCATGTAATTGGTGTTAGATTTAGGTAAACAATTCACCTAATAGTTTTGTGAACCTATTTCATAAGTAGTAAAGGCTTTGGACAAAAGTTGAAATCAATTAAGGAGGATTGCAAATAGATGAACTTTTTCATACTAGGTTGTGCACTTTGGTTGACATCCTTTCTTTGTTCTTTATGCATTGAATGTGTTCTTGAGTAGCTAGCTCTCTAGACTATGATCACATGTTCAATAGGATTAATTTAGGTGCTTTCACTTAGATTAAATATTCAAGGAAAGTAAAATATGGGAAATCGTTTGCTTATTAACGTTTCACATGGTCAACTTCTTTCTCATGACATAGAAAATCAACTATAGGAATTGTAATTGGATTTCATGCATATGATTGTGGTTTTCACCTTTATTCCTTGTGTTCCACCCTTGTATATATGTTTTTACATTTTCTTTATTTTATTTATTTTAATTTTTAATTTAAAAATCTAAACCCCCTTATTTGTGTTTACTTGTATATATTTCTATTCTTTGTTTTATTTTGTAAATAATACTTTATACTTATAATAATTCTTTATTTATTTTTACAATTACAGGTGTACCCTCAATCCCCGACTAGAACGATCCCTACTTATTCTATATTGACAACTACATTTTGCAGGGTTAAATTGCGCGCTTGCTTTGAGCGTATCAAGCCTCTTGTAGGCCAGGGCTTAATGATTGGCTTGCATGGGAATGTTGGGGATATGCTGAACCGGCCCATGTGCTTGACAATCCAAGCAACCTTTCGCGAGTGTAATGCAATCCTTAAGAATGTTTCGCCAATAGCACCCATGTCCTCTGATTACCCAACGCATCTTTGGTCCTGCCTGGTGAGTGCCACAAACGCCAGCATCAGCCTCCCTTATGAGGTGTTTCGCTTCAATAGCATAGACACATATGAAGTCTATGCCATCTTCGCCTCTCCTGCGTAGTTCAATATTCTTAAAAAAATAATTCAAAGTCAGAAAGTGAATCTTCTTGTCATTATTTTGGTCTGGCTGCTTTAAATATCCTATTAAGGGAACGCGCCAGTCCACATCAATAGGGTCCAAAACTGCCACTGTAGCATCATGTCGACCGTAGAATTATTTAAATTTTTGGTTTGTCAAAATTTATCTTTCGAGCCATAGAATTAAAGTAGACGTCGTTACGAGTTCGTAGGAATTTTTAGAGGATTTTTCGGACACCCGAGCTATTTTTAATGATTTTTGGAAGTTGACATTACCCAAAAATTATTTTAAAATATAATTTTAGAGGCAGTTTAATCTGGATCATCCATTTTAATCACCGCAAGATCTGGACCGTAAGATTTGAGTATCAGTTGAACTAGCTTGAGGAGCACAGCCTAGGTCGAGTCAGTCTCGACCAGTTTCCTTCCAGCGACATGATCCGATCGCAGCTCCAGTTTTTGGCCACTCCTGGACGCTGGACTGGTCGGGTTCTCTTCCTCTTTGAGCGCAAAGCGGAGCCTGGTCCTCCTTTTTCCAAAATAGCAATGGCAGCAGCATGACGAAGCCCAAAAGTTCTCGGGTTCGCCGGCAAATTCTCTGATTCCGGCCGATTCGTGGTGTCGAACCTTGATACGCTAAAAGCAAGCGCATAATTTAACCCTAAAAATATCATTAGTAGTATAAGCAAGTAGGGATCGTTCTATTCCGGGGATTGAGGGTACACCTGTCAATGTAGGACAAATAAAGAATTAAAATTAAAACAAAGTATAATATTTACAAATATAAATATTTTACACGAAAAAGGGGGGTTTTTGATTTTTGGTTTCCGAAAATTAAACTAAGTAAAGAAAAAAAATCAAAACACAAAAACATAAATAAAAGGATGGAATGAGAGAAACAAAGATCGAAACTGAAATTATAATCAAATTCGATTCAACCCTAATATTGTTCATCTAAGTCATGAGAAAGGAGTTGATCATGTGAAACGTTAGAAAGCAAACGATTTCCCATATTTTACTTTTCAATGCTAATTAATCTAAGTGAAAGCACAAAGACTAATCCTATCAAACATGCATTCAGCTCTAGAAAGCTAGATAATCATAACATATTGGACGTATTAAACACATAGAAAGGCTATCAACTCAAGTGTGCAACTTAGTATGAAAAAGTCCACCTAATTGCAATCCTCCTCAATTAAATTCGATTTTTGTCCAAAACCTTTACTACTTCGATTCAAGTTTACACAAAACAAAAAGTTGATTTATGTTCTTAAACCTAGCAACAATTATGCATAAATCCTATATGTTTCGAACCACACAAGATTAACACACAAAAGATATCTGTCAAGCAAATTTAATCAAACGAACTCACATAAGCAACATTAGAATCACAATAAGGAATCGAAATTTCTCATTCAATTATAAAAATTCCAGAAATAATACTTTATTCAAACATATATGTCAACTAGTTCATAACCAACGAATTCAAAACAAGGTTTACAAAGGAGAATCGGATTACACCGTGGATGATGATGAGGACGAATGATTAACGTTGTGGTCCATTGAATCTCGAAAGCAAGCTTCAAGGATGGTGATGGATGATGGATGATGGATGCTCACGGCTCTTCTTCTCCCTTGGCCTTGCTTGAACCCGTGGAGATGACTAGAGGATGGAGAGAGGGATGAAGGTGCTCACGGCAACAAGGGGAATTTCTGATTTTCTAAAGTGTAAAAGTGTATCCAGTCTCACCCTAGACGTCTAGAATGAGGGGATTATATAGGGGACTGCATAACTTGGTCTCCAAGCCGTGTAAATCTCATGGAATTAATCTGAAAATTCCACATAGTTTCTTCCAATGATAGCTTGCCAAATAAGCCCTATGATGTGGTCCAACCAATCACAAAACTCCAATTTAAACTCCCTAAATAATCTTGCCGAAATTCCCTTGCAAATATTCTGATTTTCTCTCTTTTATTTCGGCCAAACTTCCTTTAGGAATTCTAGGGATGAATCTAGACACCTTTTAGAGCTTTTCTTGATGCACACATATTTTCTTTCCTTAAAACTCTCAAGAAAATCTTTTTGCCGAAATCTTCTTTATTCTTGCTTGGTTTTCATGCCAATTCCTTCTTTTCCTCATGGTAGTTCACGGCAAAAGTCTTCTAGGGTTTTCCTTTGCGTCACAAACCCTAATTCCATGGGCTTTTATGGGCCTTGATCCATTTGCCGAAAATCCACAAAGTCTTGAGAGTTCTTGGGCCTTGTTGCGTCAACTTCAAGCCTTGTCACCTTCCAACGTCATGACACTTCATTTTTCCATTTCCTTTTCATGGTTGCGTTGAAAACTTGCTTGGTAAGCTCTCCTCCTTTTCGCAGGGTTTCCTGGTTGAAGCAGGAAAACTTCTTTTCTTCATTTCTGCTCATTTCTGTGGCCCTTTGTGTCTCATTTTTGCTCCCCTTAACGTTTGCAAGCTCCTCTTTCATTTCGTGAGTTCATTTCCACTTTTTAGCTCCGAGTTCCTGAAAATAGAAACCGTTAATGAAAAATAGAAACTTTCCTAAAATGAAAAATGGCAACTTTCCTAAACTGAAAATGGAAACTTTCCAAAAATGAAAAATAGAAACTACAAAATAGAAACTTTCTACAAATAGGAACTTTCCCAATCGACGAATGGAAACTTTCCTAAACAGAGTTTTATTAAGGAAATAACGCAGAAAATGTAGGGAAATGCAGTTAAAACGTCGCATTAAAATGCTCCTATCAAACCTATATCAGAAGCTTCCTCTCGACGTCAGCAACGTTTCTTTGGTGTTGATTTGCTGAGATGATGAGCCAAGAGAGAGAATCCAAGGGGAGAAGATGTTTGAGTTTTCCGATGAGTTTTCATTTCAACTCAGGTATCAAAGTTGGTGAACTTGTCGAGCTCTACCTCTCTGTACAATTGAATTTGAATTTCGTTGAGATTTGGAGATTTTGACATTGTGCACGACGGTGTTGTGCTCTTGTACTGTTGTTCTAGTAGTATTGGAACTGTGTTGCTATCGATTTGTTTGGTCTTCCTCTGTTGATTTCTGACCTTGATGCATTCCAATGAACAAATTGAAGTGGTTATTAGATTATGATTGAAAAACATTGAAAAAAATTGAAAAACAGAGAGAGTATGCATCGAATTCATATTAGAAATAAAGAACATTTCATAGTTATAAAGTAAAAATAGAAAGAGATGCAAGCCAAATTTCTATTAACTGATCTGTAACATCATTCACAATAGAAATAATGAAAAGATCAAAGAGAGGATCCGGAAAACAAAATCAAAAGGGAGCCCGAAAAAAAAAAATAATTCTCCAGACATCTTTTAACGCCATAACTGATATGATAGTTAAAGGTCGGATTAAAATCTCCAGACAAACAGAGTCGATGAAAGAGATAATGAAGCAGAGAAGAGATAAGAGAGAGCAGAACGCCGGAAAACGGTGAAGGACGATAGGAAAAGCAAACGAGGCATCGAGGAGTCTCTCCATCTTTTTTTTTTCTTTTTTTTTTTTTCCCGACTTGATCTGTTAACAGAGGAAGAGTTGAGACAACAGAGCTGTTTGTATTGGGAATTTTCATTTTGAATATTTAATGGATAAATGCTAAGGTGGTTAAATTGTGGCCTTTGGATATCTAATTAATGGACAAGATTAAAAGTCAAGGATACCCAAAAGGATAGGGGCCAGCCAAGGAGAGGATCCGGATCCTGGAAGGAAATAGAGGAAAACAGATGTGATGACCTGGATTTCTGTTATTTAATTTTGGTAATTAATAATGGACCAGTTGTACAAATAATTGTTATTGTGCTTTATTTGTAGGTTGTATGTGAAGTGTTATGGTTTTTGTACGTGTAATTATTCGAATTTCACAGTTTAGGGGGTCATGTGAAGTTAGACTTTTTATACGTTGGGATTCTCGGAAAACTTCCTTCATAAAAGTTGTAGAGCGCTTCGATACGAGCTCGTGGACATGCTGAACGCGGAAATCGGAGTTCGTACGAAGAAGTTATGACCATTGGAAGGAATTTCCATTTTAGTATAAATAGAAGTTTCCCAAGTGGGAAACTTACTATTTTCATTATTTCCATTTCCGGAAGCCTTTTCCTCTCTCTTTTCTCTCTCGGTCGACACCTTCACTATCGAAGTTATCCAGCTGACCCGACCCGACTTTTCCGGCGAACTGCAGCGATCTCCGGCGACGAAACTTTCCAGATTGGATCGTCTCCTCCGTCTGTTCGTCCCTGTGGTGTCCTTTAGCACCGATTCTCGGTGGTGGCGGCGGTAGAAGGCGGCGCAGTTAGGTGATTTCGGACTCGATCGGTTCTTCGATCTCCGACGTCTGCGAGGCTTCAAGTTGAGCTTGGGGAGCTCAGAGCAGCCTCCTTGATCGATCCTTGGTGGTTGTTTGGATCGATTCACGTAAAACTTGGTTCAACTCGGTTTGGATTACTGTTCACGGCTTGTGAGGTAGTTTTCGACCCTTTATGATTGTTTTCTGACTTTGAGCTAGTTATGAAAATTCACAAGCATGCTTAGATGAAGCTTTTTGATGTTGGGAGTTTTGTGAAATATTGAGTTTTAGCCGGCGGCGGTGCGCCACCACTTGTGGCAGCGTTCTGGCTGTGTTCCGGCCATTTAAGGAACTTTTTTGGTACTATATATGTTCTACTCGTTGATATGAGCGTTTCGATATATAATATGCAAATTTTGGAGTTCGTATGGATTTGTTATGATTTTTACGGTTTCATACCGATCGATTTATTCGATCCGTGAGGATTCGAGCGTCCGATCGACTTGTGTTTGGGTCATATCGATCGTGGACATATTCCTGAGACTTTGGGAGGTCTCAGATGTGGTTTTGTCTCGATCGGCGCCACTTTGGGGATTTTAGTTCAAAACAGGGGTTTCGGACTTAAATCAAATGTGAATCGTTACTAAGTGGAAACCGTTTGTGTTTAGGTACTTGACGAAGTAATTGGACAGTTATTTGGCGGATTGGCCGCTTTGTTCTTTGTTGAAGACGCAGCGGGAATTCGAGGTGAGTAATCTCACAAGGTTCATTATGAACGGAATTACCATTATCGTTTTGGGGTTAATTAATTAACTGCAAACTATAGTTGGTATTAGTAGGCATTCCTGAGCGAATGACTACATATATATATATTTACGTGAAATATATATATGCTTGTGGATGATGTGTGATGGATAATATGCATGATGATGTTCATATTATTGTTGAATGTGACTTTTCATTGAAACAATATTGTGGAAAAAGATGTTTTCTATTGTTTGAAAAGTATTGAACTTGATGTTACATTCTTGAGTCAAGCGTGACTCATTTTAAATGTATTGGTCCTTATACCAAGGGTCACAGATGGTGAGCAGGGATGGGGATAACCGAACTAGATGGTTGTAACGTTTTTAGGTTAGGTGTGACTTACTTAATGTTTGACTTGAGACCAGAGGGGGTCTGAAAAGCATAGGTCGCAGATGGTGAGCAACGGTTGGTTCTAAGACCAGACGGGGTCTGAAAACCACTAGTCACAGATGGTGACAGGTTGCAGATGGTGACCAATGGTTGATCTGAGATCAGATGGGGTCTGAAGATCAAGAGTCACAGATGGTGACAGGTCGCAGATGGTGACCAATAGTTGATTCCGAGACCAGATGGAGTCTGAATGATCATAGGTCACAGATGGTGACAGGTCACAGATAGTGACCAAGGCAAGAAACTGGGAATCACACAGTTGGCCAGGAAAATGAGTACGATTAGCTAGGGTGCTAGTGTGTCTGCCATTATAGCTTATGGGAGTAACGGTCGAGGTTGCTGGAGACTCATAAGAGTGTAGTTTAAAATGAGAGTTTCAAGAGTATTCTTCTTTTATTGTCTAGATGAGACTTGAATTGCTTCTTGATGGTTAAGTTAGCAAATAAAACATTGTCACATCGATGACTTATGTTGTCCTTTCGGTGGAAAGGATATGGAATGTTAGAAGGAATCATGGTTGCATGTTTTCCTTAAGCTGATTTGTGTGAGTTGTTGATTGATGTTCATAAGTTACTCATACGGGCTTGCAAAAGCTTACCAGGTTTGTTGTGTGGCAACCCGGTGCACCATTCAAACGGTGTAGGGGTTAATCCTGTAGGTCAGGGAAATCGTGGCTGAAGCTAAGGTAACTTGTTGGCAGCAGAACGGGTAGGAAGCAAATTTTGTTGGCTTTGCCAGTGTATGACTTCCGCTATGTAGTAAGCTCTGAGGAGCATTTACGTTTTATTTTGTGATGACAATTTAATTCGTAAGTTGTGTAATATATATTTCTGTGGAGAGAGTGCATATTAACTTGGAGGGTTCAGGGCATCAGTATGTACTTGTTTTAAGGGAAAGATGTTCCAGGTATTTTATATTGATGACTGAACGATCGCGCATGTATAATTATGGGATTATATATCGATTTTTATTTGTGTAAAAATCAGGGGCGTGACAACAGAAAACACCAATACTGGTGCTGCTTACTGGCCTTGGACCTTGGTGCTTGATTATTGTAACCATACATCAAAACAGTGGTGCGGGCAAAAATATGCACTATTAGTATAGTCCCTTTACTGGAACTTTCTTGTTGAAGAAGTTGCAGTATTTAACAAAACCTATCTACTTTTACTGCATGTTGTTTTCTTTTAAGTTTTATAATTATATAAAGAAAATCAATATATATAATGGAACATAACAGAGGAAAACAGAGTTAGAACAGAGACGTTAGAACAAAATCAACATAGGTGCTGCTTACTAGTCTTGGTGCTTAACTATTGCAGCCACACACCAAGATGCACTACCAGTACTAGTTGGAAGCAAGTCAGCTTTTACTACATTTTTCCTTTTTCCTAAATGATAGTGGCTGTCTAGCTGAGTGGATTTCTAGTTTTTTTACATAAGATAATGTTTCATTTAGGTTGGAAAAGCTAATATGACGACTGGCTCTCAATTCTATCAGCAGCAGTACATACTGTTCTAGCTAATGTGGAACATGATTCACGACATAGTTTTCTGGAAATGATTAACCTATCATTTTGAATTTCCTGGAAATGAAGACACAACACCACGCACATTACTTTAATGAAAATTAGAAAATACAACTATAGAAGAAAACCTATGTATATGATTGAACAAAACAGAGGAAAACAGAGAAGACCAGAGACCTTAGAACAATAAAAGTTGCAGGTAAAAAAAAAAAAGAGAGAGAGTTAACATTTACTGCATTTTTCTTTTACCTTCATTCTTTCCTAGATGACTGTGGATTTCTACATAAGGTAATGTTTAAGAGTTTTGTGTGGAGGTAGAGGAAAAGGTAACATGAAGAATAGCTCTTGATCAATTATATTGTGATCGGTACAGAACTGTTCTAGTTAGCAATTGTGAAATATGTACTCAAAATATTATTTCCAAATTGCATATCTTTTCTAGTACTCAAAATATTATTTCCAAATTGCATATCTTTTCTAATCTGCTTAAGTTCATTGCAAAATAAGAACAACGGCCTGCAAACAATAGGCTGGATCTAGAGCTGTTATTCCTTCAGCAGTAGATTATGTACATATTACACATTTGTTTCTATTGGTGTATACAGGAGCACACCCAGAGTGGACAACTGGTTTTTACAACATGATCAAATGGCTGGAATAATTTGACCAAATGCTAACAGGCTTCTAAGAGTTACCATCATTCACTTACTAGGCCAATCGAAAATATTAACACACACACAGAGAGGCTTAATTTGTTGTCTTGCAGTATCGTCCTTTATATATTCAACTTACTCTGCTCTTGTTAATTAACCTTCATATCGCACCAAAACAAACTAGGGAAAAAGTGAAAAACGTTCCTAATCTTCAAACGTTTACACATAGCCGAGAACAAACTGGGAATGCAACTAGTGTAGTGTCAAAAAGTATATATATATATATATATATATATATATATATATATAACCTTGCTCAGGTGCGGATATATATATAGTGTAGTGTTATATACTGTGGAATTGAATAGATACTTGCTCTTTTTGCAATAATATTTTCCTTTTTGCCTCTTAATCTCCTGAAAATTCCATCACCATGCATGAAATTAGATTGTTGTCTCACTGTTGTAACCAAACAATACATGGGGTCGTCTTGGGTACCTTGGTGTTTGTCATACCCTTATTTTTTTATTTTTTTTTACTTTTAGTAAATTAATATAGTGGAAACCTACTGAACTGGTCAACAGGTTACCCAATTAAATATCGACATGTGTCATTTTTAAAAATAAAATTTATCATATTAACAACACACTCTTTCTTGATATGTAACATTGTTAAAAATCATGTAACAAGTATTCTCAAAATAATAAATTACACATAGTTGAACTACAATTACGACTTATAACAACAGTTGTTGTGGTTATTGTAATTGAGTGGTCAAAGATGTAAATATCATATTTGGACAATTTTTATCAAATTTAGAACCTTGATTATCAAGTGGAGAAGCTCCTTACAATACTGAGTTGTCACATATCTTTTGGTCTAATTTTAATTTTACCATGTTCACAACACAAATGTTGTCGGAATTGTAAAATGGTTGGTAATCTTGTAAATGGTATAGTTTTTGAAGTAATTACTACAATCAGAACAAAAGTTACCGCTTTTACACCAATAGTTACGAGTTATGGTAAAATATGTAGTCATTGAATAATTATTCCATTAATGATAAAAATTTAAAGATTTACCACTTTGACAACAAATTTGTTGTTGCACTTGTTAAATTGTCCATAAATTAGTACATTAGTTTAGGTTGAGTAATTACTATAAATAGGACAAAAGTTACCACTTTTACATCAATTGTTGTGATTGTGGTAAAATGTGTAGTCATTGTAGTAATCATTTCATTAATGATAAAAACATAAAGATTTACCACTCTGACAACAAATTTGTTGTCATACTTGTTAAATTGTCTATAAATTAGTACATTAGTTTAGGTGGAGTAATTACTACAAATAGAACAAAAGTTACCGCTTTTACATAAAGTGTTGTGGGTTGTGATAAAATGTGTAGTCATTGTAATAATAATTTCACTAATGATAAAAACATAAAGATTCATACATGTTCTATTTTATATAATATTTACCACTTTGAGGACACATGTGGTAATTAGAAAAAAAATCCGCATTAAAGTAAATGAGGTCTTCGTTAGAGAAAAGTAGGTTCTCATTTGAGTAATTAAGTCCTAAAAGTGGTAATTGTAATAAGTTCTCATTAGAGTAAAGTAGATTCTCATTTGAGTAAATAAGTCCTAAAGTATGTTCTCATTTGACTACATTTAAAACAAATATTATTTATTTTTACACTAATAGAAGGTTTTTGTTTTTAATAAGGAAAAAATGTAATTTTCAATTGTGTAATTGTCCATTAATAACAAGCATTAATTCACTAATAATAAAATTAATTTGTAATATAGACTATTTAACTAAAAGTAATTCGGTGAACCTAGGATAGAAGGTTCTTTTAATTTTTCTTTGAAAAAGGAAAAATCTGTTTAAGGAAATCTCTCTTTTATGTGTTTGGCCCAAACTCTAGGTTACTTGACCTAGTGGTAATAGGATTTAATTAGAAGGATCTAGAATCCTAATCAATGTAGAATTACTTTCCTTGTATGATTGAGATTCTATGCATTGTAATCCTCTATATAAAGAGGCCCCTATTATCAATGAGAACATACAGCAAATTCCTCCCAAATTCAGTTTCTCTACAACACGTTATCAGCACGAGCCCTAACCCTGAAATCCTAAATTCGTAGCCTTCAAATCCCAGAAACCACCAACGCCCACCTTGAAGATCTCAACTCCAGGAGTCCAGAACCGGCGGCCCCGCCCCCAGAACCGGCCAGAAAATATCCGAACCAGCCACCGGAATCTTCATGACCTGAACCGGCAGAAAACAAAAAAAAAAAAAAAAAAAAAAAAAAAGGAGGAAGCCACAGCCCAAGTCCACCTGCTGCAGCCCAAGTCTACTTGCTGCAGCCCAAAACTTGAGCCCACTTGCAGTAGGCTCCAAGCCGCCAAGCCAAGCCATCAAGCCAAGCCACCTAGCCGCCAAGCCGCCAAACTGATCTGCCACATCAGCAACGTGCCACGTCAGCACATCGGTCAACGATCAGTCAACGCCGGTCAACACTTTTCCGGCCACTTTCCGGCAATTTTTCCGGCCACTTTCTGCAGTTTCCGGTGACTTTTTCCGGCCACTTTCCGGTCAGCTACAGTAACTTCCGGCAGCTACAGTACTTTTTCGGGCAACATTTTTCCGGCCATCTTTTAAGGTAAACTTTTCTAAAAGTTCCTGTTTTTGAAGTTTTTATTACTTTTCTTCTTCTTTTCTCGGGGACTTGCAACCTCCCTTCTTCTACCCCCCTTTCTTCTTCATAGGGGAGACCAATAGCCGAACTGTGGGGGTTCGTGCTCACCCAAGCTTGGAGCTTGTTGAGATCTCCAAACTTAGAGTTTGTTGAGAAGTTATGATCGACCACATACATCATTGTTTCGATCTAATCCAATCCCTCTTGGAATCGAATTTCTTGGAAGCGACTACGCTCGGAAATTCCTAATTTCTTGGAAGCGACTACGCTCAGAAATTTTATATGTTTTCGTGGTAGCTTTTTCCGCTCCGAAACTAACCCTAATTTCTTGTTCTCTTTCAGGATGAGTAACCTGAACAAATTGGACTTTGCTCCATTGGGAACAACTGGCTCTGAATATCACAGGTAGGTTCGTGATATCCGCCAGCATCTCAAGGCCGATGGAATCTTGAATACGATTCTTGAGCCTAGCCAGGACGTGCTAACTGTTGAGCAAGCTCAAGCTTTGGAAGCAAATAGAGCAGCCTTAGAGGCAAATAAGGCGAAAGCCATCATCCTAATGACTCGTCATATGGATGATTCGCTCCAGTACGAGTGTATGAATGAAGAAGACCCCAGAAGGCTGTGGGTTTTCACTCGAATAAAGATTTGACAACGTCCGTGACTCCCTGCTTCCTGACCTAGAAGTGAGATGGCATAGCCTCCGCTTCTGTGATTTCAAGTCAGTTCTTGACTACAACTCGGAAGCACTTCGCATTAAATCCTTAATGGAATTCTGTGGTAAAGAGATCACAAATGCGATGTTGATTGAGAAGACTCTCTCTACCTTCCCCGTCTCTGCATTGATGGTTGCTAAGAACTATCGAATCGATGTTACTGCAGGACGGATCACAAGGTTTCATGAGCTCATTGGAGCTATGAATGTCGCTGAAAAGCATGACAACATCCTTGTGAAGAACTATAATTCGAGATCCGTGGGAACAGAGCATATTCCGGAATCCAATTATAGTCGCGCCCTAAAGAGAGGGCGCCAAGAGCGAAACCCTAATATTAGGGATACTTCTGGACGTTCTGGTCCATATAATCGCTCTACTTGGGAAGGTAACTACCACAATAGGCGAACACGGAACCGACGAGGTAAACGTGAAAAGAGAGAGGGAGGCAACGCCTCTGGCCATGTTGGTGGCGCCACCAACACTAAGAGCCATCTAAATGACGCTTTCATAGCGCCTCAATCAATGGAGTTTGAGCAAAGAGATGTATGTTCTCGATGTGGAGTGTCTGATCATTGGGCACACATTTGTAGAGCTCGTGAAGAACTTGTCACCGCCTACAAAACATATTTGTGAAGCAAGAGAAGCTCACTATGTAGAACAAAAAGATCAAGAAAATGATCTAGAGTGAAGGGTTGAAGACTACGAATCTGGCTGGGATCAATAGATCGCCAATTCTGTTTAAGTCTTTATTTTCCAAGAGATGTAGGCAATTGCCATATTATTTTTGTAGTAGATGCCTATGGTTTAGTCTTTCTTCAAAGTAGGCGTACTCAATGTAAATGTGATGTCTAGGAAGGTTTTGAGATAAGTGGTAATTAAGCGAGCTTTGCTCCACCGACATCTCCCTACTCACCTGGTCACATTTGCGTTTGAATTACCGAAAGAAGTAGGCGACTACCATTGTTTTGCATTAGCTAAGCCTTTGGATTAGATTCTCCTAATGGTTAAGAGACAATGATGTACTCCGTTGGCTTATGAATAAAATTTTGAGTTCTTTTCATTATGACTCCATTTTGATTCATGAGCATGTTACCTTGTGACTACGATGGCTAGGCCATCAGTATTAATTCAAGGACATGGAATAGCCCAAGTTCTCTTTGCCAAATGGCACCTTGATTAATGTCACGGAAACTCTCTACGCTCCTAGGGCAACTCGCACCTATGGATAGCCAACGGATTCCATGCGAAAACGCATGTAGAGAACAGAAATGAGTTCCTTTGCAATGCCTCTAATGATTGCGAACGATGGCGCATCTTAGAGAAGTTTATGTGTCTCTCTAGTGGACTCTATGTCACTATTCGAGCTATTAAATCCAATAAAGTTATGAGAGAAGATCTCTTGGATTTAGACACATATTGGCTTTGTCTCGACAGGATAAGTCACCCTGGTCATGATATGGTGATCCGTCTACTAAAGACTTCACATGGACACCCTCGAGCGAAATGAAGCAAGAATCAAAAATTGATTCCTGGACTTAGCAAGACCGCAACAATTGCAGCATCTGGCGCTGCAGCTGTCTTGGAGCGCCATATGGCCGCCCAAGTCCCTTGTGACAACGCCATATTTGGCGCTACCCATGGCCATGACGCCATGGATGTCAATCCCCATGGTTATAACGCCATGGATGCCACTTCCCATGGTCATGACACCATGATGGGTGATGTAGTCACAAACTTTGCTTCAATATGCGTTTCAAACGCTCAGGCCCAACCAAAACTCTCCTTGGTTGCTTCTAAGGCCTCTCGCTCATTTTACAAAGCCACTTCCTTAGGAAAATTAGGACTGAGACCGTCCTATGCAAAGGATATGAAAATACTCATTATGTTCTTACATAAAATCCGTAGGGATTCTGTGGACTGATTCCACCAACTTGCGGACGTTTAAATATCTCATGATGTTGGTTGATATGCAAACACGCTGGTCACGTGTTGTGCCATTGTCCACTTGTAATGCTGCTTATGAAACACTCCTAGCACACATCATATGACAACGGGCTCACTCCCCGAATCATCCTATTCAGTCAATTGGATTTGACTATGCTAGTGACTTTACATCGAAGACTTTCGATAGTTATTGCATTTGGGACTGATGTTGGACATCATATTCCCATGAGCACACCCAAATGGTCTCGCGGAAACGACTACGATGGTAGTCCGGACATTGGTAATGCGCACCAACCTCCTTATATCCGCTTGGGGTGATGCAATATCGCATGCAGCTATGCTAATTCGTCTACGACCCACTGCCACTTAATCTACCTCTGCGTTACAGCTAGTGATTGGGTACAAATATCGTACTTACGCATATTTGAGTGTGCCATTTATGTGCCAATTGCGCTGCCACAACGCTCTATAATGGGTCCTTACAGACGAATGAGTAACTCAGTTGGATTTGAGACTCCAACAATCGTCCGCCACTTAATGTCCTTGCATGGCGATCTCCTTACCGCTAGATTTGCGGATGTCACTTTGATGAGACAGTCTTCCCGTCGTTAGGGGGAGATAAGAACACAGATGTTCAGCAGGAACGACAGGAATTGTCGTGGCCTGTCCCCACTATGTCTCATCTCGATCCCTACTAAAGTGACGAGATCACACAAATATGCTGCAAACATGCCTGCAAGGATGGACGTCCCTACGAGAGGACGTAGCACCACTCTACACAGAGGTAGGCATGGCGCCAACGCCATAGAGAGTGGCACTCTGGCGTTATAGGCCATGGCCCCAGCTAGGATGCGTTGGAGGCCCGTGAGTTCGAAGGATACTTTGGCACATTCCAATCCTTTGATCATCAAGACTCAAAATCCGTCTCATGAGTATCTTCCGGGTTATGGTTATCGTTGGGGGACGCCTCAACGTTAGAACCCTATTCCTGAGAATATAGAGCTCTATGAAACTTACACTAGTGTACATGAGACGTGGAATAAAAACTCCATCATAATTGATGATGTAGTTGCGCATGCGCATGAGTTTGTTGAGTCTGATGATATCGAACCACGCTCCGTTGATGAATGAATGCCAACGTAGAGAGATTTGGCCCAAATGGAAAGATGCGATCCAGGTTAAGATGGATTCTCTAATGAAGAGGAAGGTTTTCTGAGCTAGTGATGCCAACACCTCCTGACATAAAACCTATTGACTAATGGGTCTTCGTTAGAAAGCGTGATGAGAAAAAGAGATGGCAATCTCGCCTTATGGTGCAAGGCTTCTCACAAAACGCCCTGGAATCGACTACGATGAGACATATTCTCTCGTAATGGATGTCATTGCACTCCACTACCTTGTCAGTTTGGTAGTTTTCGAATAACTGAACATGCAGCTTACAAATGTGGTCACTACGTATCTCTATGGGGATCTAGATACGGAATATACATGAAGGTTCATGGTGAACTTCATTTACCCAAGTCAAGTGGCTCTAGACCACGGAGCGCGTTTACAAAGAGGTTGAAACGCTCACTAAAGTGACTACTTGATTGGGAAGGGATATGCCCACGCGTTTCCATAACAAGTTTCGGATTCTATCGCGGTTCATGTTGGACATGATCTTCATTGGAAGCCCTTAAAGAGTTAAGGGAAACCGCTGAACACTAGAAATCCGAGTTTGAGATGAAGGATTTTGGGAGAACACGATTATGTCTCGGTTTGGAACTTGAGTATCGTGTTGATAGATGCTTAGGCATTTTGACAAGGTCAAGCCTTCAAGCACCCCCATGATCGTTCGTAGTCTTGATCCTGAAAAGGATCCTCTTCGTCAAAAGGATGATGACGAAGATGTGCTAGAGGCAGAAGTGCCTTACTTGAGTACAATAGGCGCATTATTGTACTTAGTTAAATGCACAAGACCGGACATCTCATTTGCAGTATGCTTGTTAGCTAAGGTATAGCTGTGCGCCAACGCGATGCCATTGGATTGGTGTAAAAGATATCTTTCAGTACTTGAGATGTGCAATTGATATGAGCTTGTTCTATCCCTACAGAGAGATGATGGATTCAGACCCATCACACACCAGGAACGCCGCCAACACTGGCCTGTGTCCCCTCTCCCCATCCCAAAACGAAGTTAGCGTTTTGGAAGGTTTTGCTGATGTTGGGTATCTCTCTGACCCACACAAATGTCATTCCCAAACTGGTTAAGTGTTCACCATGGGTAAAGACTGCGATATCTTGGAGGTCTACAGAATAGACCCTAGTCGCTATATCTTCGGACCATGCAGAGACTGTTGCTCTTCACGAAGAGATTCGTGAATGTATATGGATTGGATCCATAATTACGCATGTTCGAACAATTGTGGTTTAAAGTCTACCATAGATAAGCCTACGAGCATTTAGGATAATGCAGCTTGTTTTGAACAAATGAAGCAAGGCTACATCAAAGCGACAACACCAAGCTTAATCAGCAACAACAGACTCTCCTCAAGATCAAAATGAACTAGGTTCGATCTGAGGACAGTGTGGCAGACTTGCTCACTAAGTCATTGCCTAAATTCCACTTTCGAGAAACATGTTGATAGCATCGTTTACGGAAGTTATCCGAACTCCCATGACCGTAGTCATCAGGGGGAGATGCAGACATCAGGGGGAGATGTCTACATGTATGGTCTCGAAACGTGAAGGGTGTGTTGTGCTCTTTTTCCCCTTCGACCGTGGTTATTTTTGTCCCACTGGGTTTTTGTTACTCGGCAAAGTTTTTAACGAGGCAACGAGAGAAGCACCGCGTTTGGGCAACACAAGGGGGAGTGTTTAAGGAAATCTCTCTTTTATGTGTTTGGCCCAAACTCTAGGTTACTTGACCTAGTGGTAATAGGATTTAATTAGAAGGATCTAGAATCCTAATCAATGTAGAATTACTTTCCTTGTATGATTGAGATTCTATGCATTGTAATCCTCTATATAAAGAGGCCCCTATTATCAATGAGAACATACAGCAAATTCCTCCCAAATTCAGTTTCTCTACAACAAAATCATAATTGTCAATTGTCAATTGGCTTTCAAATATTAATTGGCTTTATTGTTTTCAATTCAATTAGTAGTTTGTGTTACCAAAAAAATTAGAAAGGCTAAGGGCTAAACAAGTTACCAATTTGTTAAATATTTTGAACCATTGGATATATTACTAATCCAATAGTCCAAAATATTTAACAAAATGAGGGTATGGCAAACACCAAGGTACCCAAGAATTCTCCCACAATACATACTATCAACGTTCAAAAGAAACCACTGGATAATTAATATATGAAACAGAGAAGGCCGAAGAGCTTAGATAATAATTACAGTTTATGGTCGGACTTCTAAGGTCTCCGGCCCTGGATAAGAACAGTCACCCTTTCTTTTGTCATTTTCTTCTCAACATTATGCAATGATATGCGTGCTGCATTGCTAGTCCCTAAGAAACGGTTCAATGGATCTATGGTTCCCTGCTTCAAGTCATATATATTTTTTTTGGTCAAGGAAGATATTTTCGTTTTCCCTATTTCCTCGAAATTAAGAGATACCATCAGCATACATGAAATTATTAGAAGGTTGATTGCATTATGGAAAACAACAGCTGTCTGTGGAAAACAAAAGTCATCTATAGTTGGAATTCCAACATGGGAGTTGAGTCATGTCAGTCTTCTTTTCGAAGAAAGCAATCAATTTTTTTTTTTTTTGGAACAAAAAGCAATCAGTTCTGATTAATACAGTTTGGTATCCATCTCTTTGATGAGTACTTCCTGATCACATATTCTAAATCTTCATATCTTATAAATTAGTTTGTTATGCCTTAGATAAAACTCAATATTAAAGAACCCATCAAACTAGCAAGGTAGCCATGCCTGGGGGGTTTTTCGTTTGTACTTCCTAATCAGTTTGTTACTTCTCTTTGGTTGACACCAACCCAACAGAAAAATCTCAAAATGGGAGTTTTGGTTTTGAAATTGCTTTTCATATACTCAATTTTTTATGCAATGTTCATTTTTTGTTGTATCTCCTCCATGCAACTGAACCATCCCTTGGCCATGAGACTCGAAGGGAGTGAGAGGGATAGGCTGGCACTACTAGCGATCAAAGCTCAAATACAACACGATCCCAACCAGGTCACAAGCTCATGGAATGAAACCCTTCACTTTTGCCTGTGGCACGGCGTCACCTGCAGTCGACGACATCGCCAAAGGGTGACAAAGCTTCAGTTGGGCTCTCTAGCGTTGGTGGGATCCATATCTCAGCACATAGGAAACCTAAGCTTCTTAAGAGTGCTAAATCTGGAGAACAATAGGTTCACTCATCCAATCCCTCCTCAAATTGGGCATTTGCACAGATTGAAGGTACTGTATCTAAAAAATAACTCACTTAATGGTACTATTCCTCCCAACATATCCAATTGCTTCCAACTCATCTCTCTTGATCTTGCTGGAAACCTTCTGGTGGGTAAAATTCCTCCCCAACTTAGTTCCTTGTCAAAGCTTGGATTTTTTAATTTGCAAGTTAACAATTTATCAGGAGAGATCCCTCCTTCTTTGGGGAACCTTTCGTCTCTCGAGATATTTGGTTCAACTTTTAATTCCTTAGAAGGAAGCATCCCTAATTCTCTATGCCAGTTAAAAAAATTAACAATTCTCTATTTAGGTGAAAATAGTTTGTCTGGTATCATCCCTTCCTGCATTTATAATCTCTCTAGTATAGTTGAATTCGAGGTATCAGGAAACCAAATTGAAGGAAGCCTTCCCTCAAACTTGGGCAATGCTTTTCCCAACCTTCAAACCTTTTCCATTTACCAGAATCAATTTACTGGGGCCATCCCTTTGTCAATATCCAATGCAACAAATCTTGTGTTGTTTGGTGCTTCTTCAAACAAACTTACTGGAAAGGTGCCAAATTTACGAAATCTTCATAACCTTATGACATTTGGTGTCGGTGACAATAATCTTGGAAGCAGTAAACATGGTGACTTGAGTTTTGTCTCAGAATTGATCAACGCCACACGGCTAACTACGTTGAGCTTGGGCTACAATAATTTCGGAGGGACGTTGCCCACATCAATATCCAATCTCTCAATCAATCTCCAAATCCTAGGAATTGGAGAAAACAAACTGCATGGAAGCATCCCAAGTGGATTAGTGAATCTTATCAACTTGCAAGTGCTCTTTCTGGGGAAAAACTTCTTCACAGATAGCATCCCCAATGACATTGGGAAGGTTTCAGGGCTTGAGAAATTGTATCTTGATAACAACCAATTATCAGGGAGAATTCCATCCTCTCTAGGAAACTTGACATTGTTATCATTACTCCAATTGCAAGAAAATAATCTAGAGGGTAGCATCCCTTCCAGTCTAGGGAAATACCATTGGTTACTAGAATTGGGTCTTTCTGGAAACAATCTGAATGGCACGATACCTCCTCAGGTTATTGGCCTCTCATCTTTATCAACAGTTTTGGCATTGAATAGAAACCAATTCACTGGTTCCCTTCCGATGGAGATTGGCAAATTGAAGAATTTAAATGCACTAGACGTTTCTGACAACTTGTTATCAGGAGAACTTCCCAGTAGCCTTGGCAGTTGCAAGAGTTTAGAAACCTTATACTTGCAAGGCAACTTCTTTTTGGGACCCATTCCTTCATCTATGAAGGACTTGAGAGGGATTCGATATTTAGATCTTTCTCGAAACAATTTGTCAGGAGATATTCCACAGTTCTTCGAGCGCTTTGGAAACTTGGAGAATCTGAACCTATCCTTCAATCAATTTTGGGGAGCAGTACCAACTAAAGGTATTTTCAAGAATGCAAGTGCTATTTCAGTTGTTGGAAACACAAGACTCTGCGGCGGTATTCCTAATCTTCAACTTCCTGTGTGCGAGTCTAAAGAGTCTAAAGGAGAAGGATTGTCTCGTAGAATGAAACTAGTGATCTCTTTAGTTTCTGGGTTCACTTTGTTGGGACTGGCTGTGGTGCTCACTCTTTTCGTTATTCTTCGTAAGAAAAGAAAAGAAACTGAATTAAACACTTTTGGGAACTCTGTTTTGCAAGTTTCATATGCTACTCTTCTTAAAGCTACTGACGGGTTCTCTTCAGCTAATTTGATTGGTGTGGGTGCTTTTGGGTCTGTGTACAAAGGAATTCTTGGTGATGATAGAGTTGCTGTCGCTGTGAAGGTGCTTAACATGTTACACCAGGGAGCGTCTAAGAGTTTCATGGCTGAATGTGAGGCGTTGAGAAATATCAGGCATCGAAATCTGGTCAAGATCTTAACTGCATGTTCAAGTATTGATTTCAGCGGCAATGATTTCAAGGCCCTTGTTTACGAGTTCATGGACAATGGTAGCTTAGAGGAGTGGTTGCATCCATCTACTGGAACTGAAGAGGTAATAGAAGCACCCAAAAGTTTGAATCTTGTTCAAAGGGTCAACATCGCCATTGATGTTGCTAGTGCATTGGATTATCTTCACAACAATTGCGGAACACCAATTGTTCATTGTGATCTCAAGCCAAGTAATGTTCTTTTGGACAGTGACCTTACTGGACATGTTTCCGACTTTGGGCTGTCAAGGTTTCTCCTAAAACCAACCACGAGTGTTTCTGGAAATCAATCAAGCTCTATTGGAATTAGAGGATCGGTTGGTTATGCTGCGCCAGGTAATTTTTCTACTACTCTTCAGAATTTCTCTTCCCATACATATTTCAAAAACAATGAGAGCTATTTGATTTATGCACAGATGTGGTGACAAATATTTGTGATATTGTTTGAATTGTAGAGTATGGCATGGGAACTGAAGTGTCAAAGTATGGGGATGTCTATAGCTTTGGCATTCTCTTATTAGAAATGTTTACAGGAAAGAGACCCACGGATCACATGTTCAGTGACGACTTGAATCTTCATAATTTTGTGAAGACATCTCTCTCTGAACGTGTTTCAGAGATTTTGGAATCACTAGTTCTCCAAGAAGGCACCACCAATGTGGCTGAAGCTCACAGGCACAGCCAATTGAGTGTGAGAGCACAAAAAATTGAAGAGTTCTTGACTTCAATACTTGGTTTAGGTATTTCATGTTCTGTTGAATCCCCCACAAACAGAAAGGATATTAGTGATGTTGCTTCTGAATTGCATTCCATTAGGGGTAACCTTCTTGGC
The DNA here is from genome assembly GCF_958449725.1 of Rosa rugosa. Classification (NCBI taxonomy): domain Eukaryota; kingdom Viridiplantae; phylum Streptophyta; class Magnoliopsida; order Rosales; family Rosaceae; genus Rosa; species Rosa rugosa. The sequence continues at coordinate 16,152,048 of NC_084825.1, forward strand.
TAGAACCTTTTGAATTGTTATAGAACAGTGAAGGGTTTTTAATATGTTGTATGCTTCTTGTATTTTGATAACTTTTGTTTTTCAACCGTCTTTTAAGTCTGGTTGTTACCACTTACCAGTACATCTTGTATTGAGTGTGCAACTTTGTGTTTGAGCCTTTTGAGGCTCTGATCCTTTAATGAGCATTACCGAGTCATTGGGTTGTCGACTTTTTATGGCACAAAAAGTTCCTACTTCATCCTTACTCTGTTTTAGTTTTTGATCCAAACCCAATGCATATCTCTAACATCATAATTATGTGAAGACAGCTCTCCTTGAACATGTTGAACGTAGATCATTGCAGATACATTAGTTCTTCAATATGAAATCACCGATATCGATGAAGCTCCCAATGAAACCAGCTTGAGAGCATATAAAATTGAAGAATGTTTGATTTCGACATATGGAATTGGAATTGTGTGTTCTGCTGAATTCCTCACAACCAAAAAGGAGAGTAGTGATGCTGCTTCTGAACTGCAGTCCATTAGGGATAATCTTGTCTACTAGAAGTTTTTAAATTATTACTAAAGCTTTTATATATGTTGTAAGCTTCTTGACCTTTGACCTCTTTTGTTTTTCAATTGTCATATATGCCATCTTAGTAGTCTTGTTGTATGGTTGAGGCCTTGAAGCCTCAATACACTACTGCATTCAGCTTGTATAAATCTTTTATCCTAAATCTAAAACACCTGATCCTCTTGGGATCAATCACTCGCAGCAAAATGAAATTTGATTAGAGTTCAATTCCTAATTAACTTACTGAATCATCACTGGGGTGTTGGCTTTTTAATGGCACATAGAGTTCATATCATCCCAACTGTTTTATTTTTTATCAAATCCCCATGCATAGCTCTGATTGAAGTCATGTTTTTGATGCCAGAGAACTTTCTATCACACAATTTCAAGCGTCTACTTTCAACCCTATTGCTTGTAGAATTAATCTAATTAGGAACAATCGATCAAGTTTGTCTTGATCGATCATCAATTAACTAGCTAGAAGGCATTAAAGGACATAAAATTGATTTCCTTGTCATTTTCTAATGGGTTTTTTACTTCAACAGTGTCTGAACTCTTCGAGGACTTTTGAAATGATACCTGAACTTTCAAAGTTATCAATGTGATACCTGGACTCATTTTTTTGTATCAACGTCGTACCTGCGGTCGATTTCCGTCACAGAACCGTTAGCTATGACCACGTGCTCAGCACGTGAGGCACTTAATGAGGTTAAAAGACTAATTTACCCTCAAAAGTATATACTTCAACAATGTCTGAACTCTTCGAGGACTGTTGAAATGATACCTGAACTTTCAAAGTTATCAATGTGATACCTGAACTCATTTTTTCGTATCAACGTCGTACCTGCGGTCGATTTCCGTCACAGAACCGTTAACTATGACCACGTGCCCAGCACGTGAGGCACAAAATAAGGGTAAAAATGACCTTTCCCACTTCTTTTAGTTCTTCACGTGTCATGTCGTACCTTCAGTTCTTCTTCTCCATTTCTATTTCCTTTTTCATCTGCAAAATGCAATCAGATGGGATGATGACATTTCCTAGAAAAATGCAAAACTTGAATCCAATTCTCTGATGGACAGACACCACCGGGGACTCCATCTCGTCGGAGTTCTCCAAGCACAACTTGCTCGACGGCTTTGCTTCTCTTAATTTATTGCAGGCCGGAGCGGTGTAGACGGTTTCATGACTCTTGGCCTCCAGATCTGAGACTTGGAATTTACTTGAGATTTCAGACAGAGGGATCAGATAGAGAGATAGAGAATATGGCCGGCGGCAATCCAGACCTTCTTGGGCAGCTTGCCGGAGATATGACGGAGGCGGGCCACGCCGTCGTGGCACTCGGCTTCCTCACCACAACTAACATCACAGCATAAGTTCATGAATTTCAAAAATAGTCCGTGTCTTTGTAATTGAATCAAAATCTGCAAAAGTGAAGGAGACTGAGAGTCTCTATGTTTCTCTCTCTCAACAGCGGCGAAAAGGCGAAGGATGGTGATGATGGGAGAAAACCCAAAACTGATTTTTCCGCGACTACGTGTCTGTGTATAACTATATCTATCTGTATATGATATATCGAACAATGGGGCAATGTTCATTTCACTGATTCCAGCTTCTAATCAATTTGTCCAAAAAAAAAACCGGCCTTTGGTTATTTGCGGCTGTAATATCAGTACTTGGTGGGAGCATCGGACGAGGTACTCCGGCGAGGCAATCGACGGCGGTCGGGGCGGGTGAGGAACAATCTGAGGGTTTTACGGCAGCGGAGGTGGATGACGGGGCTGGCGGATGGGTTGCGCGTGGGGCTTCAGGCGACGACGGGGCATTGAGTGGCGAGGAGCTTGAATTTTTGCAAGGTAGCCATATCGATCTAGCTGAGTTCAATGTGGTTGTAGTCAGGTAGTTCTTGGAAAGGGTTGGGTGGTTGAGAGAGAAGGTGAGATTTGATTTGCGGCCATGGCTTCCAATCGGAGGGGACAAATCAGAGGGAAGAAGACGTCAAAAAAGAAAAACAAGAAAGAAAAAAAGAAACAAAGAAAGCAAAAAAAATAAAAAACAATATTTTTGAAGGTAAATTAGTCTTTTAACCTCATTAAGTGCCTCACGTGCTGGGCACGTGGTTATAGTTAACGGTTCTGTGATGGAAATCGACCGCAGGTACGACGTTGATACTAAAAAATGAGTCCAGGTATCACATTAATAACTTTGAAAGTTCAGGTATCATTTTAAAAGTCCTCGAAGAGTTCAGACACTGTTGAAGTAAAAAAACCCCGTGAAGAACTAAAGGAAGTGGGAAATGTCATTTTTACCCTTATTTTGTGTCTCACGTGCTGGGCACGTGGTCATAGTTAACAGTTCTGTGACGGAAATCGACCGCAGGTATGACGTTGATACGAAAAAATGAGTTCAGGTATCACATTGATAACTTTGAAAGTTCAGGTATCATTTCAAAAGTCCTCGAAGAGTTCAGACACTGTTGAAGTAAAAAACCCTTTTCTAATATCTTGGAAATGTAGAGACAACACCACATTTATGTATTACGAGACAACATAGATTATGAACTTTGTCTGGGAGTTTAATTACTGTAATGCAAATTAGAAAATACAATTATAGAAGAAAACCTATATATATATATGATTGAACAAAACAAAGGAAACAGAGAAGACCAGAGATCTAAGAAGAACAAAATACTTGCAGGTAACAAAAGAGTTAACTTTTACTGCATTTTCTTTTTCCATCATTCTTTTCTAGATAACTGTAAGTGGATTTCTACATAAGGTAATGTTTTTGTTTGCAGGGTAACAATATATATATGAAACAGAGGGGTAAACAGGAAAGATAGGAGAGCTTAGAGAATGATAACAGATTAAGGTCGGACTAAATTACTAAAGTCTCCGGCCTTGGATAAGAAAAGTCATTCTTTTTTGTTTCATTTTCCTCTCCACATTATGCAATATTACGCGTGCTGCGTAATGATCTTGGTGCTTAATTACGACTGACTACAGTCCTTATTGGAAAAAAACTGTAGTAGTAATTGGAAGCACGAAGAAAGTCGTCAGTGGTTGTCCCTATCATCTATTCCAAGTCTTCCTAGCCATGAGAGGTTCTGCTACTGGTCTTGGTTTTTCTTCTTCCATTATGATCGATATTTTACTTGGAAGAAATTACAATAGAGTTAAGAAAAGAAATAAGTAGGTCAATCTTTTGCAAGAAAGTGATAATTAAGTCAACCAAAGTGTGCTCATCTGGATAATTATGACTCTAATGAACTAGTACCTGATTCATAACCAAACAAACACCCACATATATCTCCCTCTCTTTGGTTCCAAAAACAAAAAAAAGCCAGGTGTAAGTTTTGGCTAACAACAGTCGTCTTTGGAAAACAGGAGTTGGAAAGAAAGGGAGTTTTGGTTGGTTGTCCATCTTCCTATCTGTAAATTAGTTTTTTACGCCTTAAATGGAACTCACCTAACAATTTTTAGGATCTTCCTTGAAAACTTTCTCCCTAGTAGAACTAATATGTGATCAATTTTATCATAATTTTTTTCACTTCAATTTTATCAGTCGTCCTCCATCACGTCGTCGATCACGGGTTGGAATTATGCAATCGAATATTCAAGTCAAGTCATCTTTTGGAAGGAAGCAATAACTCCACCGATCTACAGTGGTTATCTCTTCCCCTGAGCACTTCCTCATTTCCCTATCCTAATATATTAGTCTAGCCTAAGGCACGCCGGGAATGCAACTAGGGTTTTTGAGCACAATCAAAAAACTTAATAATCATGCTATGAATCGAAACCAATTTTCACAGAAAAACCTGATTTTGCTTTTTCCCCAATTTGCTGCTAAAAATCTCAGCGGAAGCATGAATTCGATATCCAGATGCAGCAACTAACTCTATCGGCTTCTTGATTCACAGCAATTGGGGTTTTGAATCCCTTCTCGAGATGAAAACATCTCGCGCGTTTCCGCGTCCAGTCCCAGGCCTTCGTCTTGATCAAAACTAATCGTTGTGATACAACAGTCACCTGAGGTTTTGGTCGGGTTTGGGCCTGGAGCATCCGCTTGCTGTGACTGGGCCTAGAGCTGTGCCGAAGGCCTGTTAACCAGTAAAGCAAAGAAATATTTTTTTTTTTTTTTTTTTTTTGGTAAAACCTTAAATCGATTTTCATGTCAAGCAAAACTAAAACATATTTGTGAGCCTATGCTCTGATACCAATTGTAAAACCATACAAGATCATGCTCACAATCATATGCACATTAACTCGACAACAATCACAAAAGGATCAAGGCTTACCTTCAGCAATCACTGGCATGGATTCCATCTTTGGCAGCTGCAAAACTCAATCACTGAATATGGTCTTCTGTTACTTACCAACTTGCTTCTCAATGGACAGAACTAATGCAATAAATCGTGGTAGCAACAGGGACCAATTCATCTATTTATATAGGTGACTTAAACCTCAAGAAGCTTCCCATTAAAGCATTCCCAATCAGATTAGGTTTCCTAGTTAGATTCTTAATGTAACACATCATTGTAGTCTTCCTTGCAGACTAAGAATTGGATTACTATTCTTAATGAATTAATACACTGTTTCATTAAGCCACTAGTATAGATTTTCAGTTTGTATCCATGTTAAACTAGGATTGATATTAAGCTAATCATCGTATACATTATGATAATTTGTGACAAGTCCACATTTGATTCTAACACCTATTTCAGCCCAACTCTGTGTTATAAATCCCCATTGCATAACACTGTGTCACTGTTTATGATCCAGCCGCCATCACACACGGCTACGGCTTCTGTGGGAGAGGGAGAAACACTATAAAATATACGAGTGTTATGGGTATGATTGTTCAGATGGTTTTGGGTATGATTGGGAAAGTCGCGTGCTTCGGTTCGAATCACAGCTCAGGCACAAATGCAGCCCCCTCGTTTCCTGTAGCGTCCCCTAGTTTTGCCTTGTTGGGCTTACCACTAACTGGGCCTTGGCCTCGTTCCTTTTTATATTTAGCCTTCGAGCTCCCTACTAATTTTTTTTTTTCAACTTCATTTAGAGAAGTCTTATATACACACCCCAAATTACTTAATTAAGGGAAGTTTTATTCATACCTCCTAAAATGGTATTTGGACCTTCAACAATTTTTGGAAGTTTTTTAAATCCAACTTTGCCCTTCTAAAAAAAGAACAAAATGAAAGATAAAAAAAATTAAATAAAATATGCACCTTCTCTTCTCCCCCCTTCCCCCTCCCTCATTCTCTTAGGCCCCGTTTGGTTGACCGGAATGTTACGGTGGAAAAAGGAATTGTACTAATTTTCCTTTCAAGGATGGAATGGAATTGATTTAGCATTTCTATTTGTGGTGTTTGGAAGGATTCAAGACTTGAGATTAGAAAATGGTTTGAGAGAATTAATTTGTTAATGATTTTCCAATAATGCCCAACCGAATTAAATATGGAAGATTAAAAATGAATGAGTGGAGATAAGAATTAATAATTGACTAGATTTTATGAGGGCTAAACAAGTAAATTTCCAATTCCATTGAGTGAAGGAATTGAAATACCACACCCTAGAAATATCTATTCCGATTCTTTTATGGAATTGAACTCCGGTCAACTCATTTATTTTACTTTCCTTTCCAGACTTGTGATTTAACCAAACATGACAATTTCACATTCCAGATTTGATTTCCTGACTAACAAACGGGGCCTTACAGCCATACATGAGGATTATTGGGCAACGTAACTTTGATTAAGGTAGAATGTTAAAGATTGCAAAATGAAATAAAGGACAAAAAATATAGAGAAGAACAATCGAGAAAATAATGATCGAAAAGCAATTTCTATTTCCTATTCTTTTTGTTTCTTTCTAGTTTGGCTTAATTGCTTCACTTCATGGAGTTGATCGTTAATTTTTATCTGGTCTCTTTTTATGGTTTTTTTTTTTCTAGAGTAGACTATGTTGCTAGACTGATTTGGGTTTAGGGAAATTGATTTTGATAATAGTCCTCCTGTGGTATTGTAAATTGCACGTTTTATTAAGAAATAGAAAGAAGTTCATAAGAGTATCCAAGTTTACAAGATGAATGGTATTAAGTCATGGCTATGAACTGAGTTTTAAGTGATGAAAAAAAAGATATTACTAGTAGATTTGTACTTGAAAAAATTGTGTGGATACAAAAAAGGGCAAGATTGGAAGTTTTATGTAAATTTAGAATGAGAGGTCTAAATACCAATTTAGGAGGTATGAATAGAAGCTCCCATTACTTAATGCATATCCCCTAAATTTTTTTATCATCAAACTTCCATCTACACCCCCTCATTAGTAAATAAATAAAATAAAAACAAAGAAGAATCCACAAACACAGAATAAGAATTAAATACTTTATATATCAAAATATTAATTAAATATTTTCTTATAGGTTAAATTTTCTCTGTCTTCATAATACAGTCGACGTCTCTTCAAAATCACACGTGAACGTCAATGGTAGATGAAATTATTGTAGTCCACATGAAGAATTAGCAAGCAACCAAATTGGTTGAAACATATTGAAAAAGGTTATAAAACCATCAAATATATCTTGGATCCATAAATACATCATCATCAATCACTTCGTTTGCAAAACAATGACCATGACTCATTCTTTACCGATTTTAATATTGACCATAACTATATGAATCATGAAGATATTGCCATATATTTAATCTTTTAAAATCTTAGAGGCATCAAGTTTTTCAAAACTTGAAGAACAACAAAGGTACGAAAGTTAAGTTATTCAACCTTAAAACGATATATCAACCTCATTGATGTGAGAAAGAAGAAATGTAACCAATAATTACCATACTATTATATGCCAGAATTAATGACAGGACCTGCCCCAGATTTCACCCTGAAATCGGAGGTGGCCCTGCAGGGCCCACCTTAAGAATAACTCTACTTAAAATTCGGCAGCGTCAACCCTAAAATAGACTATCCAAAACCTGTAGAAAACACATTCACACTTTTAGACAATCCATCCGTATTCTCCTAGAGCCACCCTGCTCTCCAAATCATAACATCTACCATTTCACAAGCACAAGTCCCAACAAAACAAAATAATCGAGAAATATAAATCCATCGAAAATCTCATTTTAGAAAATATTTCAGAAATTTCAAAACCGGCGAATAAAAATATAATATTTAATTTCAGAAATCACCTCGGAAAATAATTCGTCGAAACTCAACCTAAATCATAAATCCAAATAATAAACCAAAATAAAAATCCGAAACCAAAATCATAATCCAAACTCAAATCCGTTTTCTAACGCAAATCATAAGCTCAATGAATGATATGATAATTAAATAAGTCGTTAATTCGAAAGAATATAAATGCATGCATCATTTAAAATCAAAGTCCACTCACAGTACGATTTAGGTGACCACGCATACGGGTTTCTTCGTTGAGCAGTAGCTCGGTACGTCGCCATATACACAATTATAACTCATAAATGACGATTCAAAAAATAAAAACGATCCTAAAACAAAACCCGAAAACCCCTCTCACAAATAATTCGTCGAATATCCGAAAGCACATTAGAATCAACCCAAACTTCCAGGGTTTCGCTAATTTAATTACTCTAACATCCTAGTGAAAAATAAAGACGATCCAACGGTTAGATCTCCTCGAATCACAACTCAAAAATCCGAAACTTCGGAAATTCCAATCTATCTTCAACCTTCTCTGATTTTCACCAAATTCAAACCTACAAGTTCTACATTCTACAATGAAGCTAACCAACCAAAGCAGGAGCCCAGAATCAGCCGCACGTGCCATAACGGCCCCACGTGCCAACCCCAAACTGGGTCACCAAACCTATGCCAAACTCTTCCTCTCCTATCCCTAACAACATTCACAACTGCCACAAAGTCAAAATCCAAACACAAAAGCCAAAATTTACCTTGGAAGCAAATCGGCCGATTTTTCCCCAAAATCTTCAAATCTTTGATTCTCTCATCTCTGGCTGAATTGGAGCAAGATAGTTGGTGGGCTAGGACCGTGGAGAAGGGGGCTTTAAAGCCCAGGCAGTGGTGTGGTCGGAAAAGGCCGAAAAATCTGAATTTGGCAGGAAAATCTAAAAACGCTGCGACCGGAGTTTGATTCGCTACATCTTCCACCGCCGCCATCGTTGAACGCAGCTACCACCAAGAGGAAGAGAAAGTCAAGACGGTTAAGATGCGACAGGAGTTTGAGTTCGCTACTCCTTCCACCATCACAATCGTTGAACGCCGCTGCCACCAAGAGGTGGCCAAAATCGCCGCCGGCGAGGCTGGGAAGCTTGGCGCTAATCTCTCTCTCTCTTCGATTTCCAGTAATGGAAATCCCCCTAAATGGCAAGTTTCCCATTCGGGAAACATCCACTTATATCTACAAGAGCCCCAAATTACAAAATTGCCTCTATGTTTCAACCCTTATAACTTCTTCTTACGAACTACAATTTTAATGCGCCGCATGTCCACGAATTTGGTTTAACGTCCTCCACAACTTCCATGAAGGAAATTTTCTCAAAACTGACCCGAACAAGAGGTCAATTTTTGAAACCCAAAAGTCCGAGACGAATGTAAAAAATAAAAATAGTTGTAAGTTACCGTTCAAATGACCAATAAACCGGTAACTTGAGATCCAGGATGTATAATTAATTAGCAATTAATAAAAAATTTATAGAAAAAGAATGCATTAAATAAAATTTAGGATACATAGCCGACCTAATTTTTTTTTTAAAGTTTTTTTTCATTTATTTATTTAAGATGGAGGGGCATAGATGGAAGTTTGATGAAAATTAAGACAAAAAATTATAAAGGGTGTGCATTAATAAATAATTGAGGAGGTGTATTTAAAATTTCTCCTTCTTTTAATGAGAGAAATAATAGAAACAAGTGTCATCTTGAGACAAGGTTCAAAACTTCGGAAATTCTTATCGACCTCAAAAGTTCACCAATCCCCACAAAAATCATATCGACACGTTCATATTGCCGAACTCAATCTAAAGAGCCAAGGCAAGAAGCTAGAAACGGCCCCAAGCCTCCCCACACGCCGCCATCTCCGATCCTAAATTGGGTCACAACACCTATGTCACGCCCCGATTTTTAAACACAATTAAAAATTAATATATAATCTCATAATTATATATGCGTGATGGTTCAGCCATCAATACATAATACCTAGAAACTTTTTCCTTTTAAACCAAGTACATACTGATGCCCTAAACCCACAATGTCAATATATACTCGCTCCGTAGAGCCATATATTACACAAGTTACGAATTAAATTGTCTCCACAAAATAAAACGTAAATGCTCCTCAGAGCTTACTACATAGCGGAAGTCATAACAATGGCAAAGCCAACAAAATTTGCTTCCTACCCGTGCTGCTGCCAACAAGCTACATCAACTTCAGCCACGATTACCCTGACCTGCAAGATTAACCCCTACACCATTGAATAGTGTACCGGGTTGCCACACAACATACCCGGTAAGCTTATGAAAGCTTGTATGAGTAACTCAAGAACATCAATCAACAACTCACACCAATCAACTTAAGGAAGCAACGCAACCATGTTTCCTTCCAACATTCCATGTCCTTTCCACCGAAGAGACAACATAAGTCACCGCTGTGACAACATACTATTTGCTAACTCAATAATCAATAAGCAAATCAAGTCTCATCTAGACAATAAAAGAAAGAATACTCTCGATACTCTATTTTAAACTACACACTTATGAGTCTCCAGAAACCTCGACCGTTACCCCCATAAGCTATAATGGCAGACAGACTAGAACTCTAACTGATCGTAACCACTCGCCCGGCCAAAGGCGTGACTCCCGATTTCTTGCCTTGGTCACCATCTGCGACCTGTCACCATCTGTGACATATGATTTTCAGACCCCGTCTGGTCTTAAAATCAAACGTTAAGTAAGTCGCACCCGACCTAAAAACGTTACATAAATCTAATAGAAGATTTCCCCATTTCTGCTCACCATCTGTGACTCTTGGTACAAAGACCAATACATTTAAAATAAGTCACGCTTGACTCAAAAATGTAACATCAAACTCAACACTTTTCAAATAATAGAAAACATCTTTTTCCACAATATTGTTTCCCGAAAAGTCGCCTTCAACAATAATATGAACACAATCATGCATATTATTTCATCACACATCACTCACAAGAATATATATATTTCACGTAATATATATATATATATATATATATATATATATATATATATATATATATATATATATATATATATATATACACGTAGTCATTCGCTCAGGAATGCCTACTAATACCAACTATAGTTTGCAGTTAAATAAATAACGCCAAAACAATAACGGTAACTCCGTTCGTAAATGAACATTGTGAGATTACTCACCTCGAAATTCTCGCTGCGTCTTCACACCACTAGATTACTTACAGAATGCACTCTGTCAAGCACCTAAGGAAGTACAGCCTTGATTCAGTCAACGAATCACAATTACTTAAAATTCGAATCCCCAAATCGAACTACAATCCCAAAGTAACGCCAAATGAGGCGAAACATCATCCGAGACCACCCGAAGTCTTCGGAACACTCCTACGATCGATATGACAAAACCACAAGTCGATCGAATGCTCGAATCCTCACGGATTGAATAATCGAACGGTCCAAAACCGTAAAAATCACAACAAATTGATACGATCTCCAAAAATTACGTATTATATATCGAAATGCTCGTATCGACGAGTAGATGATATATAATACCAGAAACTGTCCCTTACATGGCCGGAACGCTGCCACAGACAATGGCGCACCTCCGCCAGCCAAAACTCCTAATTTGACAAAACTTCCCAAATCAAAGATCTTCTTCTCAACACGCATAACAACTTTCCTAACTAGCATCAAGTCAGAATCGAAGCGAAAATGGCCGAAAACTACCTCGCAAGCCGTGAATCACTGTTCAATCCGAGTTGAACCAATCTCCACGTAAATCAATCCAAACAACCACCTAGGATCGATGGATGAGGCTCCCACGAACTCAAAACAGAAAGCTGGAAGCCGTGACGTCGCCGAAGCTAGGAATTCCGGTCGGGTCCGACTGCACCCTGATACGCTGAAAAATAAGCGCGCAATTTAACCTTGAAAAATGTCATCGTTAGTATATGGTAAATAGGGATCGTTCTAACCGGGGATTGAGGGTACACCTGTAATTGTAAAAACAAATTAATAAAAGTAAAAAGTATTATTCACAAACATAAAACAAAGAAAAAAATATATACAAGTAAACACAAATAGGGGGTTTTAGGATTAAAATTAAAAATTAAAATAAATAAAATAAAGAAAATGTAAAAACATATATACAAGGGTCCACGCAAGGAACAAAGATCAAAACCATATCCATATGCATGAAATCTAATTACAATTCCTATAGTTGATTATCTATGTCATGAGAAAGAAGTTGACCATGTGAAACGTTAGAAAGCAAACGATTTCCCATATTTTACTTTCCTTCAATATTTAATCTAAGTGAAAGAACCTAAATTAAACCTATTGAACATGCAATCATAGTCTAGAAAGCTAGCTAATCAAGAACACATTCAACGCATGAAGAACAAAGAAATGATGTCAACCAAAGTGCACAACCTAGTATGAAAAAGTTCATCTATTTGCAATCCTCCTTAATTGATTTCGACTTTTGTCCAAAGCCTTTACTACTTATGAAATAGGTTCACAAAACTATTAGGTGAATTGTTTACCTAAATCTAGCACCAATTACATGCATATATCCTAAGTTGGTCACCAAAGAACATAAACATGCAAAAGTTTTCTGTAAAGCAAAATCAATCAAGCAATCTCACATAAGCAACATATAAATCAACATATAAAGAAATCACAAATTTATTTCAAAACAAATAAACGGGCTTTAAACTTTGCCCTTAACGTCATGTTAACTAGAATTCATAACTCTACAAATCAAACAAAGAAAAACAAAAGAAAGTATGAAATACACCGTGAAAGATGAATGACGAAGCCTTGAGACGAAGAACTTGAAGATCCTTGAAAGCAAGCAATCTTCTAGGGATGACCAAGGGTGGATGGTGGCTAGGATCTTGATGTATTGCATGACTTCTTCTCCTCCTTGGTTGAGACGCAGAGCTTCTGAAGACTAGAGAATGGAGAGAATTTTTCTAATGTTTATTTTCTGAGGGGGAGAGAGAGGTGGTGTGTTGTGGTGTGTTGGTGTGTTGTTGTGTTGTGGTGTTTTTGTGTTGTGGTGTGTTGTGTGGAGAATGCTCCTATTTATAGGAGGATGGCAACTTAGTCTCCAAGTCTTCAAAATTGATCCACACATCATTAACCAATTAGATAATGCCACGTCAGCTCTGCCATGTCACTCAACCAATCAAAAAGCTCCAAAATCAATCCCTAATATATTGTTGCTGATTTTCCCATGATTTAATTTGATTTTATTCACAATTTTCGGCCAAATGTCTAGGCATGAACCTAGACAATGTATCTGGATGCATTTTGGACCTTTCTTCCCTTAAATCTCTCCATGGCTTTATCCTTAACATCCTCCCCTTGATTTTCTCTTGATTTTCACATTAAAATTGCAGATTTTATTCTCTAATTTCAGCCAACATATCTTGAGGGAATTAAGGAACGAATCTGGACTTGTTTTGAGCCTTTCTGCTTGTTGCAATCCCTTGAAACTCTCCCTTGATTTTCTCAAAGTAATCTCCTTGATTTCCCATGCAAAAATCAGATTTAATCTCCCATAATATCTTCAAGCCATGTGATCTCCTAATGCCTTCAGGTTTCCTAGCCTCATCAGGATTCCTAGTTAGACCAGGAATACTCCATTTCTTCATTTCAGCTCATTTCTGCATCCCTTCTGCCTTTAAGCTCATTTCTTCTCCATTTATTCGATGTACCTAGAAAATAGAAACTAAATGAAAAATGATTAAGTAAAGGAAATAACTAAGCAAAATATGGGGAAATAACTATTAAAACATCGCATTAAAATGCTCCTATCACACCCAAAAGCTACCACCACCCAGCGCCGCACACGGTGAGAATCGTCGATAGAGAACGCCACAGGGAGGAGCGCACGGTGGAGGTGAGTCGGTCTGGGCTTGCTTCACAGGTAGAGGTCGTCGGAGATCGCCGGAAAAGTCGGGTCAGTTCGACCGGGTGACCGGGTTCGGGTCGGGTCGAGCGTGCTGAAGAGAGAGAACGGATGTTTTGAAAAATTTCCGGAAAGGGAAACTTGCTAAAATGGAAATAGTAACCTTCCAAAAACAGAAACTTCTATTTATAGTGGTTTCCAAAAATATCCAAAACTTCTGCAGACCATAACTTCCACATACGAACTCTGATTTTCGTGTTCAACCTATCCACGAACTCGTATCGACGTGCTCTACAATTTTCGTGAAGGAAGTTTTCGGAGAATCTCAACGTATCAAAAGTCAACCTTGAACCCCCCCCCCCCCCCCCCCTAAAACCACACTTTTCGAATAATTAATTGTCCGAAACAATTCTACTTCACATACGACATACGAATAAAGTATAACAACAATAATTCGTACAACTGGTCCATTATTAATTACCAAAATTAAATAACAAAAATTCAGGTCATCACAACCTATGCCAAAATCTTCACAACAATAAGCCCAACAACTTTCATAACTGCAACAAAGTCTAATTTTAAGTCTAGAGGCCGGAATTTACCTTGCAAAAATCGAAGAAAACCCTAGAATTTAAATTCCTTGATTTGGCCTCCTCGCTTCGATTCGGTGCAAGAGACTAGGCAGAGGATGATGACAGCTCCAAAACCCGACTGGTAGCTTGGCCGGAGGTAGCCACAAAATTAAGAACTGACCGGAAAAGCAAAACGGGTCCGAACGAGAACTTCCACACTTCGATTCGCTCCGATGGCATGCTGTTGACAAAAAGTGACGCCAGAAACCGAAATGGCAGGAAGAGACGCGCTTGATGGTTCTGATCCGGCAGTCTGGGGCAGCTGGATGGTGGATAACCTGCCGAGTAGGGTCGGAAGCCGGGCCAGCATAGGGAGAAAATCTGAGTTAGGGTTTCAGCCCGAAAATAGAAAATTGACCAAATTGGAAACTTCAATTGCTATTTCTAGAAACTTCCATAATAGTAACTTTTATTTTTCAAACAGTAACTTTCTCATATGAACTTCGATTCGAGCGTGTCATGTGTCCACGAACTCGGTTTAACGTCCTCTACAACTTTCGTGAAGAAATTTTTCTCAAATGAAGAACAAAATAAAAAGTCAACTTTTGGAACCCCAAAAAGTATCAAAATAAAGTTAAAAATGAAACTAATTATCGTTTACCGTCCAAATGATTAATAAACTGATAAATCTAGGTACGGGATGTAACACCACTAGTGGTGATGCCATGAATTTAAATTTCCAAAAAGAAGAAACGAAAATCAAAATTGGAAGTTTAAGAGAAGCTCCGACTTAAGAAAAGAAAAAAGATATCCTAAAAAGTTCTTCAAGAAAAAAACCATCATGAAAAACAAAAAAGAAAACTTGCAGATGTTGGTATGTAAAGTTGAAGGACATTATGCTAATGAATGTCTAGAAAAGAACAAAAGATCTTCAAAACCTCTATTTGAAGATTATGAGTCTGTAATAGAAGCAGCAAATTTAAAAGGCTACGAGGTAGCTTATTCAGATGAAGAAGAAGATGACAGGTAATTTTACCCTTCCTGGCCAGAAGAAGAAGAATATTCATCTGATTTGAAGATTACTCATAATCCAGACAGATGTACATTCTTAAAGTAAAAAACTGGGAAGAAAGTAAGACAGAAGAAATAATGTCTTCTTATCAAGTTAACCCATAAACATTTGTTTGAGACTACTGCCACTGTCATGAAAAGAATGGTCTTCCTATCATTTGTGAAGAGTCGAAAATGACCTATGACAAAGAATGCTTCATAGCTGAAGATAGAAGAAAAATGAAAAATGGGGTAACACACCCACACACACATATATGGACTTGGATATAGCCCCGCAGGTCATAGAATATGACACTATTTCCCACCACCTTTAAAGATGCAGTAACTAACACGCGAGTCCATTGTAGAGTAGCCAGTGGTATGCATGCACCCTCCATCTTCCCCGGTTCATATTTTGTCTGGTGACTGCTTGCCGTGCTCTCCGCCGCCGAATTATCGGTTGCCTGCACTGGAACTCTGGAGGAAACATGGGTTGAACCATAAGGGAGTCCTGCATCATTTCACCAAAAGTGAGATATAAATTATTAGCTACAATTATAAACCGGAATTGTGAGAAATAGTTGCTGACCTTATTAAGAACCTAAAACAACCATCTTTCTGCATTTGCAATTGCAAAACCATCCAACCATGTCTGATGCATATGCAGCCAAGTAAAAGTATCTGGTACCTCAACCTGATGAATCATATTAAATCATGAGTAATATTATTACCTGATTTAAGACTTTACAAGTTATAACCGTATGCCAACAAGGGGTATGATGCTTTTTGAAGACAAGAAAGCACACTTAAGAATTTACCTGTGACTTTATTAACACTGTAGTTAAAGTGCATTGCCGCTCATTCTCTACAAAAACAAATTAATATTTCATCAACAACACTAGATGAACAAAGCATTTTGATAGAAAAAGAATAACCTAAAGCCTATATAATTCTTAAAGCATGTGGAATTAATTAAATTGATCCTATCATTAACCAATGTAGTGTGTCACTTAGATGAAGAGCCCAATGAGGTTAAGAAAAGAAAAGAAAAAACATTAATCCTTACTACCAAGTAGTTGCAATTTCTGAAAATGATTTTTCACTTCCATTTTTTTGGAACCCGTTTCAGCTTATAAACAATTAGAACAGAAGGATCCCTCACTAACTTCTCAACTCAACTCATGGCACATACATACAGACTACAACTTTTCAGATCATCTTTTCTTTCTCAGGGTTAAATGTAATAACTATAGGTTCTACTTTTGGAATTTTAAATATTAGTCTCACAGATATTAACCCTACTAGTAAAATATAGATTGCAGGTTACGTTAACCTATAGAATAGACCACTACTTTCCATTCATTATACAAATCTCATTACTGTGCCAGAATGGTTTTCTCACCATTCAGTTCCCACTTGTAGAACTTCACCAGCCATGTGTCACAGCCAATTTGAGCTGAGGTTAACCGATCCACCCAGGTCCAAAATTGATTTCCTTGCTTATCTCCGTACAACCTTGCCATTGCATCTATGCACTGGTGGAGAGGTAGCTCCACTCCCGAGGGATGGACAAAGACACCCAATGAATGCTAGGGAAATTAAAAAGAGATAGCAAAACCAGAATTACAAGGGATAAAATTATTAGCATAACTTCAATGGAAGCAAAGATATTGACTACCAATAAATCGCTTTAAGCAGGAACACTTTCAGGAAAGAAAATGATTGGCTTAGAAGATACAGTAGATTAATAGTTCAATTAAGTCTGCAAATACAAAGTCTCGTAAGAGGTAGTATCAAGTAAGAAGTCGGATGGGGTCGGTCCTAAGTTCAAATACCATCAATAAAATAAATTTTGGGTGTATATAAAATTACAAAGCTTATCTATTTCAAAAAAAAAAACATTACAAAGCTTAATTTTAGAAGCACAAATGACCATTTAAAGATTCTACAGTAAACATTTAGATATTGAAAAGCGGTAAAAAAATAATAATATCCAAACTAGACGAAATCATTCTATATCTAGCTTTCTGCGCTATAAGCTGATCAACTATTGCCATATCTTTTCTTAACTGCCACAACTAAAACCATCCCATTTCTTATCTTTTACTTGGCTATTCATAAATAATTATTATCTTTTATCTGCTAATATTAATTAATCAATTTTAAATCTTCATAGCACAGCAGCGGTTTATACCACAGCAGTCCAACCTTCATCACACATGACCAAGACAACCTGAATTTACAAGATTCAAAGAGTTCAGGTACTTCAAGACTAAAAGAAAGGGAAGAAAGACCAAATGACACTTACAAAGATCGATCTTAAGTTCTGCATATACTGCTCTGATTTCTCTACCTCTGCACGTCGCCATTTCTCATAAAACAGATAGAACTTTACCACTTCGTAAGCGGGGCTGAAAATGTTCACTTTGCACTTTTGGAAGTCTTTGATATCTCTTGGCGATACATTTGGACCTAAATGAAAATTACCAAGGGCTTGTAAGATCCCAGCTGCACATCTCTCAGTTGCACGCAATATGCGACGATTGCTCTTTGCGTTTTGTGCATACCAGTGTAACAATTCTTCCTGTGCATTATCAACCTGCGTATTTGTTTTCTTAATCAGTTCCTTCCTATGAATCATATAACAAGTTTATTAGGAACTAAGAAATGTTTAAGACCTCCACACCATGACACCATAGACTTCAGGAAGAGTGAAGAGTTCGGCATCATTTCCAGAGTCACCACAAACAATTGTATTGCAGGGCAGTTTGCCATCAATTTTGAATTTCTTTAACAGATATGCAAGAGCTTGCCCTTTGCCAGCACCTTTTGGTAACACATCCAAAGCAATACCACTGCTATATATTATCTTTACATCTAACTGACCAGATCAAAAAAAATATATCACCACATTGACAATGGATATATGCATTCAAGTAAGCATTTTAGAGAAAACTCATAAAAATAAATAATACAAAATAGCAGCAGTGTAGAACACAATTCAACAGGTAGCAGTATGAGACAAAACTATCAATCCTCCAGCCATAAGGTTTAGAAATCAAGAGGTAAACTCACCCCACGTTTCGCCAACCGTTCTGATAGAACATTCATTATCTCAGTTGCCTCAACCTTGTCTACATAAAAGCTAACCTTGTGAGGTCGTTGCTCTGCCTCCGCCTGCAATTCATAATCGCTTGAAATGTCTTAACCGAACCGATAACGAATGCCTATGTTGTCACACTAGCTGCAACCTAAGAATCTGAGTTTGGTCTAAAAAAAGGTACCTGAGGAGTGAGTTGTGGAAACTTAGTTGTTTCCTCGACAACAATATTTCTATCCCAATTGTGATTGAGATAGTGTTGCCAACCATCATCGGGTAGCATTGCGTCACCCTCACCGTAGATAATCTCAGTTCCAACAGACATGATAGTAATATCGGGCGTCAACAAGGGCTTCTCATTCCGCAAGGGTTTGTAAGATAGAGGTGATCTTCCGGTTGAAAATACGAGCAGAGAATCATGGCGATAATATGCTTCCCATAGCGCATTGAACCGAAGAAGAGAAGTATT
This sequence comes from Rosa rugosa, assembly GCF_958449725.1. Lineage (NCBI taxonomy): Eukaryota > Viridiplantae > Streptophyta > Magnoliopsida > Rosales > Rosaceae > Rosa > Rosa rugosa. The sequence continues at coordinate 16,170,943 of NC_084825.1, forward strand.
TCGAGGATCATCATGATCCACCTGAATGAATGACAAAAACAATAATCATAATCAGAAACCAGGTCCATGAATGAACGAATGAATGGGCAATAAGCAGGCAAAAGGGAAAATCTACCATTGTGTAATCAAGATCTGAAACCAGCATGAGACGAGCAGAGCCATTGAGCCGAGAGTCCATGTGGGTTGGGTTGCGCTCGCCAAATCTCAATTTCTGTGCAATCAACGATCAATTATCTGAATACTGGTAGGTATTAGATAGATAAGTACTACTGTGAACCGGAAACTGGACATCATTTTTTTTCTTCTAAACCTTTTGTTCATCAAGTATCATTGGTCCAATGTTACCAATTGCCCAAAAAAAAAAAAAAAGGATCATTGGTCCAAAATCTCCAGATTTTTGTCTTTATAGCTGCTAAAAAAAACAAAAAAGGATTAGTCCACGTGGTAGAGATTTTGGTATTTCTTGATTCGTCGACTTCGGCACTTAAAATAATTTTTAATAATATTCTTCTTCACAAAAAGTCAAACTACTACTTAACAAGAAAGTATCGCGACGGTCTTGAACAACACATAATTACTCATTAAATTTAAGTATTATATGAGCGAGTTTCTAATGAGAACCTTATAATAAGAATCAAATAAGAACTTTGGAATGTACGGCGATAATGTGCATGTTGAAATTTTAAAATACTAACTAAAGTTGAAAACACACATCCAACATGCTTACTTGAGTAGAGAATAAGAATTCAAAGTATTTTGGAATGCTTCGATATTATTTACCTCACAGAATAGGGTTTATAAAGTGATACAAGAGTTATCCTAATAGGAAACGATCTCCTACAATTATACAGAGAGATGTAATCTAAATGTACAAGGAAAGTAAATATTTACAGAATATTCTACACTCCCCCTCAAGTTGGTGCATAGATGTCAATCATGTCCAACTTGTAAATCGAGTTGTCAAACACTTTCCTTGACACTCCTTTCGTAAGAACATCTGCTAATTGATCTTCTGTATACACAAAAGGAAAACGAATAATCTTTCTGTCCAGATTTTCCTTAATGAAATGTCGATCTACTTCCACATGCTTAGTCCGGTCATGCTGAACAGGATTTCGAGCAATTTCAATAGCAGATGTGCTATCACAATGCAAGTCCATAGGTTTCTTGAGTTTAAAACCCAAATCTTTCAACACATTACGAATCCACAACATCTCACAAACTTCATGTGTCATACCTCGAAATTCAGCTTCAGCACTTGACCTAGCAACAACCTTTTGTTTCTTGCTGCGCCAAGTCACTAGGTTTCCTCCAACAAATGTAAAATACCCAGATGTAGACCGTCTGTCTGTCTTATCACCAGCCCAGTCTGCATCCGTGTACCCCACAACTTCCAACTCACCCTTCTTTTCAAACAACAAACCTCTTCCAGGTGCCATCTTAAGGTATCTCAAGATACGATATACTGCATCCATATGCTCTTCACTGGGACAATGCATAAACTGACTAACCACACTCACAGCATAAGCAATATCAGGCCTAGTATGAGAAAGATAAATAAGCCTCCCTACTAGACGTTGGTATCTTCCTTTATCAGTTGGAACTTGATCCGGACAGATGGCAAGGTTGTGGTTCATCTCGATCGGTGTCTCAATAAGATTACAGTCAAGCATACCGGTTTCAGCTAACAAGTCAAGCACATACTTACGTTGGGACAACGAAATCCCCTTCTTACACCTTGCGACCTCAATTCCAAGAAAGTACTTCAATTGCCCAAGATCTTTCATCTCGAACTCCTTAGAAAGATACTTCTGTAGAGCCTCCATCTCTTTTAAGTCATCCCCTGTGACAATCATATCATCAACATATACTATCAGAGCGGTAATCTTACCCTGACTACGCTTGATGAACAAGGTGTGATCCGAGTTGCTTTGTTTATATCCAAACGTCCTCATGGACTTGGAGAATCTTCCAAACCATGCTCTCGGTGACTGCTTCAAACCATAAAGAGACTTCTTCAATTTACAAACCTTGCCAGTATCATATGGCAAATTTTTTACTCCTGGCGGCATGTCCATATACACTTCTTCCTCCAAGTTACCATTGAGGAAAGCATTCTTCACATCAAACTGATGCAGAGGCCAATCTTTAGTTGCTGCAAGTGAAATCAAGATTCGAACAGTATTTATTTTTGCTACAGGGGCAAACGTCTCTTCATAATCAATTCCATAGCGCTAAGTTTAAACCTTTGGCAACTAATTTGGCTTTGTACCTATCAATACTCCCATCAGCTTTAAGTTTTACTGTAAACACCCATCGGCATCCAACAGTCTTCTTTCCAGCAGGCATAGTCACAATATCCCAAGTCAAGTTTTTCTGCAAAGCCTCTAGTTCTTCATTCATTGCTTGAGTCCACTTAGGATCCGCCAAAGCATCCTGTACACTACTAGGAATAGATACAGTGGATAATTGATCAACAACAAGTGCATGTGACCCAGACAACCTATGGTTAGACATGTAATTAGCTATACGATACTTAGCTTTGGTTTTGATATCTGGTTCATATTGTTTCTTAGGAATACCCTTGGTAGCTCACTGTGATTTCCTAGACTCAATATTACCTACCTCAGATGATTCGTTCGAAATTAAAGGTACCTGAGAAGGAACTCTCGCAGCGGATTCTTCAATTGACGATGTAGAGAGGGGGAAGAACTCTGACAAATGAGGGCTCTGAATATTCTGTTCATTGGGTGCATCACAGTCGGGCCTGTTAATGAGTACTTCTTTAGTTTGTGATGTTCCATGTGTTCCAGAATGCGTGTCAGTCTCCTGGCGTGTAGGCTCTCTGTTTGACAAGTCAGTGGCACTTTGGGGTTGCACATTAATATGGCGTGCTACATCTATTCCTTCAGACAAATCATAAAAATGGCTTGCGTCATCAACACTATTCAATGATACGCTTAAAGCAAGCGCATAATTTAACCCTGAAATGTCATTAGTAGTATAAAGTAAATAGGGATCGTTCTATTCCGGGGATTGAGGGTACACCTGTCATTGTCAAACAATTAAACAATTAAAATTAAAACAAAGTATAATATTCACACATATATACACTATTTACGAAAAAGGGGGGTATTTTGTTTTTGGTTTTCTTTTTCCGAAAATAAATACTAAGTTAACTAAATAATTAAAATGCAAAAACATAAAAACATCAATGGGATGTGAGAACAAGGATCAAAGTCGAAACTCATGATTAAAATTGATTCAAGTTCATCATTGTTCATCATAGTCATGCAAGAGGAGTTGATCATGTGAAACGTTAAAAGCAAACAATTCCCCATATTTTACTTTCAATGCTAATTAATCTAAGTGAAAGCACATAGACTAATCCTATCAAACATGCATTCAAGCCCTAGAAAGCTAGTCAATCATACATGTTTAACGCAATAAGCACCTAGAAAGGCTATCAACTCAAATGTGCAACTTAGTATGAAAAAGTCCACCTAATTGCAATCTTCTTTGATTAAATTCGGTTTTTGTACAAAACCTTTACTACTTATTGATTCAAGAACACAAAACCAAAAAGTTGATCCATGTTCTCAATTTCGTAGCAACATTCACATAAAAACCCTAAATGTTTCGAACCATTCAAGATTATCATACAAAAGATTTCTATCATGCAAATTTAATCAAACACTCACACAAAAGCAACCATAAATCGCAATATATGAATCTGAAAATTAACAATTAATCATAAAATTTCAGAAATCAACACTTGTTCAAACATGTGTGTCAACTAGGGCAAAACCAACGAAAATACAAAGCAAAGTTACAAGGAGAATCGGATTACACCGTGATGAAGGTGAGATGAATGAAGTGATGATGTGGTCTCTTGAATTTCGAAAGCAATCTTCAAGGTGGAGGATGGATGGTGTTCATGGCTTGTCTTCTTCTTCCTTGGCCTTGCTTGCACTTCGTGGTTGCCCTAGAGGATGGAGAGGAGCACGGCTAGGCTAGAGAGTTTTCTGAATTTTTTCTCAAGTGTAAAACGTAAAAGAATTGGGGCCCTTTGACGTTGAGAAGAGGGGAGTATATATAGGAGCACGGCAAACTTGGTCTCCAAGCCGTGCACTCCTCAAAAGTCTCACGGCAATCACTTGTTAATTCTCCATAATTTTCCTCCAATGCTTGCTTGCCACATAAGCCCTATGATGTGTTCCAACCAATCACAAAATTTCAATATTAATTCCCTAAATATATTATTGCCGAAATATAGAGATATTTCCTGATTTTCTTCACCAATTTCGGCAACAATATCTTTAGAGAAAATATTGGATGAATCTAGACTCGTTTTTGGCCGTTTCTTGATCTCCACACTTTGGCTTTCCTTAAAACTCTCTAGGGTTTATCACTTTGCCGAAATCTCTAGGGTTTCTTCATGAATATCACGGCAACTTCCTCCTTTTCCTCTTGGCTTGGACGGCAAGATTATTTCTAGGGTTTATCTTTCCATTAAAATTACCCTAGAAAATCTCTTGCGTAATCTTCTTTTAATTTCTGATTTTCACGCCATCTTCCTTGTTTCTCTCTTTGGTTTTCACGGCAACAACATCCTAGGGTTTATTCCATGCGTCACAAACCCTAATCCCTTGGGCCTTGATGGGCCATGATCCATTTTGCCAAAAATCCTTAGAGTTCTTGGGCCACGTTGCTTCATTTTCAAGCCTTCTCATTTTTCAACGCAAAACACATTATTTTTCCATTTCTTTTTCATGGTTGCGTTGGAACCTTGCTAGGGAAGCCTTCCTCCATTTCGCAGGGTTTCCTGGTTGGACTAGGAAAACTTCTTTTCTTCATTTCTGCTCATTTCTGTGGTCCAATGTCCTTCATTTTCGTTCCCCTTGATGTTCGCAAGCTCATCTTTCCATTTATGAGTTCATTTCCACTTTTTAGCTCGGAGGTCCTGAAAATAGAAACTAGTATGAAAAATAGAAACTTACCTAATTTGAAAAATAGAAACTTACTAAAAATGAAAAATAGAAAGTTTACTAAAAATGAAAACTAAAAACTTTCCTAAACTGAAAATGGAAACTTGCCAGAAATGAGAAATGAAAACTACAAAAATAGAAACTTTATACAAATAGGAACTTTCCCAATCAAAGAATGGAAACTTTCCTAAACAGGGTTTTAATAAGGAAATAACGCAAGAAATGTAGGGAAAAACAAGTAAAACGTCGCATTAAAATGCTCCTATCAGATTCCCCCACACTTAGCTTTTGCTAGTCCCTTAGCAAAATCACACTAAGACACACATAAGACTCAACGAAAATTTAAAGACTCTACAAATGTAATGACTCTATTGCCCTTCAACTTTTTGTCTCAGCAATCTCTTACTTTCACAACACCAAGATTAGCACTTTACCAAGAATCAATGTTTAGGCATTCGAGAGTTAATTAAAACACATAATTCACATATACACAAGTAGGACTTGGTTGGAACAATGGTGATGGGTTAGGCTTAGCATGCTTCAGACAAGTATGATTCATATCCTCACAAGGTATATCCACTCTTTCTTCTCTCAGATCATGGCAATGCTTAAAAGCTTATACACTCAAGTATATGTGAAAGATAGCAAGTATATCACATAATGCAAGAAACGAAAGCACAAGTATAATTTTCTTTAAAGATCTCATGAAGGATATCAACTACTTGCACGAATGGACTGCCATAGGTTCAACTCTTGTAACTCATCTCCACATCAAGGGCTGTCCCATCTTAAGGATCAAGAAGGTCTTCTCAAGGGTTATAATGGGGCTAAGGCTCAAGGTTTAAAGAAACGAAAGGTAAGGATTTAGCAAAGTGTCCTAAAAACCTAGTAGAGCTCATGTTGGTGTAGAGAGACTTCTAGAAATCCACCAAGTATGCAAAAACGTCACAATCCCATGGGGGTGTTATAAAGGGGCCTAATGTCTTCATTTTGGGCCCAATCTTCATTGTAAACTTCCCTTGAACTCTAGTGAAGTGGACAAAGGCCAAATTTTTCTATAGTGGGCCTTCAATTCAAATTAAACTCCGAAATCACTAAGTATGGGGGACTAAAATCCATAAATATTCTCTTTTCTTTTTCTTAGCCGTTTACATATTTTCATTTTTTTCTTTTTCTTTTCTCGGCTTTTTCATACATTTTTCATTCATGGACAAGTCTACCCCCACACTTGAATCTTCACCTCTTCTTATTCTTCAATATTGACGCCAAAAATCTTCAAGTAAAGTCTCAATTTAGCTCCACTAAGTCCTTAGGACAAAGGGTAGGGTTATAGCTATACTAAGGCTTAGGTTAAAGATTTTAAGGGTGATGAAAGAAAAGGCTTAACGTAGGCTCAAAGGGGTTTATCTAGGGGAGTCCCACGACGGGCACAATTAGGGACACAGGTTCATTTGGCAATGGTGGTAATTCCTAGGGTGCCTCTATCCTTTCCAGAATCAGGGCCATGTATTGATATAACGTCTCAACAAGCACAAGAGTGAATTCTAGCATTCTCTAGTGATTCGGTGCCTATACTAGCGCCTCACGCGTAATACAACACGGTCATCAAGTTTAGGGCAAATAAATTAAGCTCCAAGTATCGTACCCAAGGGAATAGGGAACCCCCCACTTAGTTACGGACAACTAAGCACAAATACAAATTATCCTAGCAACAAGTATCCGAAATTGTGATTTTTAATTGTGAAGACTTAAACTAAATTTAAGAACCGAAAATAGAAAATTGCTAAAAATAAAAATGCAATGCTAAAGTAATTTGCGAAAAATTCAAGACAAGAGAGTGTTGGGTGCTAGGGAGGTTCCTTCACCCAAATCCTATGTGCCGGAAGCTAATATAATGTAGATGCAAAATTCTTCATTCGGCGGTAGTCGTATCCTAGGCGGTTCAAGGCTCAAGAACCATATATTCTCAATTACGGTATTAATGTGCCGTTTCAAGGGTCACACAAACTCAATTAGAGAGAGCTAGAGCCGGTTCAAGGGTCTCTAAGTCGCTCTAATTGGCATAAAGCTCAAGAATTAGACCACTAAGCGATTCACCCTCGCAATCACGCGGCGGGTGTAAATCACCATACTTATAACCCCTACAATACCAAATTGAGGGTTCTAGCTTAGGAATTAGAGGGGGTCAAGCCTCTAACTCCGTCCTAGACATGCTCAAAATACATACCCTAGAGTTGACTAGGCTCCTAGACATGCATTTCAACCCAATAAAAATTGATATAAGCATCCAACAAATTAAATTGCATCAATCCATTAAAATAGGCATCCTTTACATAAAATTTGGGCTAGGGCACACAACCCTAACCCCCAACAAAATTTCTACTCACTACCCATAAATATATACATCATCAATTCCATCAATTTCATACAAATAAAAGAGGGAAAGGTATAGAAGAGGGAGAACAACCAAGACAAATTACAAATGCTAAAAAGCAAACATAATAAGCCTTGGCATTATAATTTCTCCATTTTTACCCAAGTGGTGATTGTTTTATGCTTGAAGTGCTTCCCCTTTGAAACTTGTGAAATTGATGAGAAGATGGAATTTTGGTGAAGTGGGTCTTAGTGAGGAAGTGTGGATTTTGGTGAGGAGAAGAAATCTTGGTGAGGTAGGTTGGATTTTGGTGAGGAGAAGGAAAAAAAATGGAGAAAGATGGGGTTTATAGTGTGGTGGTTTCGGTTGTGTGTGTAGAGGAAGAGAAATGAATTGGAAATTTTGGGTCTGGTGGTGCGGCTCTGAGAAGAGGAAGAATGAAGGATATCCTTTAGAGAGAAGAGGAAAATGGGATAATTCATGATTATATGTGTGGTGTTTCGGTGGCTATCAAGGGAGGAAGAGAGAGAAGATGCTAGCTGGCAAAACAAGAAAGGAAGAGAGGAAAAGAAAGAAAAAAAAAAAAAAAAAAAAAAAAAAAAAGGGAAAAGGAAAGAAAAAAAGGGAAGGGCACTGCAGCCACGTGAAGGAGAAGAAAGGGAAGGAGCTGATGGTGGTACTGCTGACGTCATCATGACGTCAGGGTAGGGATTTTTTTTTTTTTTTTTTTTGCTCTCTCTTTTTCTAATTTATTTCTTCTTCTTCTTTTCTTCTTCTACTTTCTTCTCTCTTCTCTCTTCTCAATGCACTTCCACAACATATTATCGAAGGTGATTAGATTCCGCTCCCTTGATAGTGTTGACTACGGTTGACCCGAATTGACTATTTCGTCATTTTGTCGGAAACTCCAATTTGCTCAAATCTAACACCATTTTCTTCCGTTTCCGCAATTCCGCTTATTTCCTACACAATAAATTAAAATGAATTAATTACATATTAATTGACATGGGGATTTGCTTATTTATAGTGTTTTAGATATAATTATACACATATAAATGCGTATAATCACACCCCCACACTTGAACTTTGCTTGTCCCCAAGCAAACTAAATGTAAATTAATAACCAAAAATCTATTGACTTAACTCATATGCTCAAACATAAAGAACGCTCGGTATTAGCCTTTCCAACCATAACCCTCGGAGGACTAATTATGTATATGACTATAAAGTTGATAAAGCACAACATAGGACTTGTGAATTTGGGAGGCAATTAAGAAGCACATGTGAAAAATGCTCAAGTATATGCATGTGTTGACCATGTGTCAAATCAATCCACCACAATCAAATAGGCACATAGAAGACCCGATATAACCCGCTAAACTCACATAGGTTCACTACATATTACCGCTCAAGTGTTTAGGGGCTATATGTGTTTCACTCAAAAGCAATTTCACAACACGCGTCACCATATGCTTGCTCTTCGATCTCATCTCCGCTAGGTAACCCACAACATTCAAGATTAAGAGGTCTTTTATTTGGTTGTAATGGGGCTAAGGGTAAGTGGCTAATAGAAATGAAGGATAAGGAAAAACAAAGTCCATGAAAATCGGTGAAGCAACTCTCTCTTGTAGAGATATACGACTTTTGCTTTCAAATGCTAACTCACTCACTCTAATCCCGATGTACAACCCACACTACACTATAATATAAACAAAAATAATACTAGCTTTTTTTTTTTTTTTTTTTTTTCAACATTTTTTTTTTCAATCACCTTTTTCTTTTTTCTATTTTTTTTTTTTTTTTGGAACTCTTTCGAAACTTTCTTTTCTATACAAAATCACCCCACACTTATTCTTTTGTAACCTCACACTTTTGACTTTTTCTTTTCTTTTCTTTTGAAGCACTCAAACATAAAGTCATTCTCTCAAATCGCTTCACCAACTACCATGGAAGGGTAGGATAAAAGTGTTTAGGCTAGGTAGGGATTTGTGGCGCAAATGAATAAAAAGGCTAAATGAATAAATAGGCTCAAAGTGGCAATCTAGTGGTAAATATCTTTGGGCACATGCTTCTTTGGCCATGATGGTATATAGTCCTAATGCCTCCATCCTTTCTATCATGTCGCAAGCTAAAAGTAGCCTCGAGAGGTCTCAAGCAAGTTCTAGATACGCAATGTCATGAAATTGTACACACATGAAAGAATAAGTGAATGAACGATGCATACACTATAGATATAGGCTCAAAAGCTCGCAAATAAGGCATGCAAGTTAATCGAATAATCTATGTGCTTCTCTAACTATGATGAACGAACCTAACATAGGCTATGTGCACACATATAATCAAGCATAGATCACATATACACTCAATCACAAAACAAATTCAAAGTCCTAGATCATGCTCAATCTATCCACAATCATAACAAGTTAAGTCCATGTCTCGTCATTGGGGTTGGAAAAGGCATTAACCACTAAAATATAATTACATAAGGCTAATCTAATTTTTTTTTTTTGTTTTTTTTTGTTGTTGTTTTTTTTTTTTTGGGCGCCCAAGCCCTCACCCCCACACTTAAAACCAACATTGTCCTCAATGTTGTCAAGTGAGCTCGAAAGCTAAATCCAAGTTGGATTTAGGCATGAAAGTGAAGTCCGGGCGAAGGCATAAGAAAAAAAACCTACACAACTATACTAAACTAAATGCGGAGAAAATATATGGAAACCCCCTTTGGCGACGCTCCATTGCTCACGACCTTTGAAGAAGACTAATATTAGACACCAACCTCAAGGCACAAGGCCTTGACTTCCTTAACATATGCTCCATAATAGCTCAAAGTGCTCATGAGAAAGTCGACTCCATTTAGAACATAAAATGTCCTAGAGCAATGCGCCACACAATAGGCAAGGAATAAGGACAAGGGTCCTCCATTAAGCTCATAGCCTTGATCCCATCAATTCACAACCAAAAGTCATCTTTCATGCCAAATATCTTCATCTTCTCCGAATTCCAACCTCCTCCCAACCTCCCAAAAAGATGGCTACATAGCCTTATTGATGCAAAATGAACAAGAAAGAACATAACAAGTAATGCTAGGGTTGCCTCCCTAGCGAGCGCTTTGTTTAAGGACTTCATTGCCGGTCCATATGTCATGAGAGTGAGTTAAGGAACATTTTGGAGGATGATTACCTCCTCTTGAGAGTCAAAGGTAGAGTCCATATAGGGCTTCAATCGGTGCCCATTCACCTTGAAGGGTTCCCCACCATTTAGATTCTTGATTGCTATAGCGCCATGTGGGAAAACTTCAACTACTTCAAAAGGACCGCTCCACCTAGATCTCAACTTCCCAGGAAATAACTTGAGTCTAGAATTGTATAGGAGAACTTTTTGCTTGGGAAGGAATGTCTTCTTCACCAAGTGTCGGTCATGTATCACCTTGGTCTTCTCCTTAAACAATTTGGCACTTTCATATGCCTCTTCCCGAATCTCCTCCAACTCACAAAGATCAAGCTTCCGCTTCTCACCACTTGCTTCCAAGTCAAAATTCAAAAATTTGATAGCCCACATAGCTTTGTGCTCAAGCTCGACCGGAAGGTGACAATTCTTTCCATAGCATAAACGGAAAGGAGACATGCCAATAGGAGTCTTATATGCGGTCCGATAGGCCCATAAAGCATCATCAAGTTTTATAGCCCAATCCTTTCTAGAAGAGTTGACCGTCTTTTCCAATATCTTCTTTATCTCCCTATTTGACACCTCCACTTGACCGGAGGTTTGAGGATGGTAAGGTGTGGCAACCTTATGCTTGACCCCATATTTCTTCAACAAAGCATCAAAAGTCCGGTTGATAAAATGTGTCCCACCATCACTAATGATAATCCGAGGAGTCCCAAATCGAGAGAAAATATGCTCCTTGAAGAACTTAGTGACTACCTTGGAATCATTCTTCCTTGTGGCCTTGGCTTCAACCCACTTTGAAACGTAATCAACCGCAACTATGATATATTCATTCCCATGAGACTTCGGAAAGGGTCCCATAAAGTCAATGCCCCAACAATCAAAAATCTCAACTCCCATAATGTTAGTGAGAGGCATTTGGTCTTTGGAGGATATATTCCCGGTCCTTTGGCATCTATCACATTGAAGAACAAAAGCATGGCAATCCCGAAATAATGTAGGCCAAAAGAAACCGGACTGAAGGATCTTGAAAGCTGTCCTCCTCCCACCAAAATGACCTCCACATAATGATGCGTGGCACAATGAGATAATCTTTGGGGCTTCCCACTGAGGAATACAACGTCTAATCACTTGGTCTTTGCCCACTTTCCACAAGTACGGGTCGTCCCAAATATAAGACCGAGCATCACGAAGAAACTTCTTTTTAGAATGTGCATCATAATGATCCGGAATGAAAGTACAATTGCTAGCCCAATAATTTACAAAGTTTGCAAACCAAGGCGTCTCAATATCAACATGGAATAGGTACTCATCGGGAAAATGCTCAACCAATGGTATAGCAGAAGAATCTCCACCATGCTCAAGTCTAGACAAATGATCCGCAACAAGATTTTCTCGACCTGACTTATCCTTGATCTCTAAATCAAACTCTTGGAGCAATAGCACCCAACGAATCAAACGGGGCTTGGCATCTTTCTTACTGAACAAATATCTCAATGCCGCATGATCTGTATGGACTATCACTTTCGAACCCAAGAGATAACCTCTAAACTTTTCAAGAGCAAAAATCACCGCTAGTAGTTCTTTCTCGGTAGTAGTGTAGTTCATTTGAGCCTCATTCAAAGTCCTACTAGCATAATATATAGCATGCAAGCGCTTATCTCGCTTTTGACCAAGTACGGCTCCTAAGGCAAAGTCCGATGCATCACACATAATTTCAAATGGGAGTGACCAATCGGGAGCTACAATAATAGGTGCTTGTGTCAACCTCTCCTTAAGCAACTCAAAAGCACGTAGACAATCGGAGGTGAACTCAAATTTAGAATCTTTTGCCAAGAGATCACATAGAGGTTTAGAGATTAGGGAAAAATTCTCAATAAACCGCCGATAAAATCCCGCATGTCCCAAGAAACTTCTCACACCCTTCACACTAGTCGGAGGTGGTAACCGTGCAATCAAATCAATTTTCGCCTTGTCAACCTCAATGCCTCGTGATGAAACAACATGTCCTAATACAATCCCCTCATCTACCATGAAATGACATTTCTCCCAATTCAAGACCAAATTAGTCTCCTCACATCTCGCAAGTACAAGTGATAGATGGGCAAGGCAATCATCGAAGCTATCTCCATGTATGCTAAAATCATCCATAAACACCTCCATAAATTTTTCAGTCATATCATGAAAAATAGACATCATCAACCTTTGAAATGTAGCGGGGGCATTGCAAAGCCCAAATGGCATTCTCCGATAGGCAAAGGTGCCGAATGGACAAGTAAAAGTGGTCTTATCTTGGTCTTCGGGGGCGATTGCTATTTGGTTGTACCCGGAATACCCATCCAAAAAGCAATAATGAGAGCGCCCCGATAAACGATCCAACATCATGTCAATAAAGGGTAGAGGAAAATGATCTTTTCGGGTAGCAGCATTCAACTTCCGATAATCAATACATACACGCCACCCGGTTTGTACCCTTTGTGCTACCTCTTCTCCTTTTTCATTTGTTATCACCGTTACTCCACCTTTCTTAGGAACAACTTGCACCGGTGAAACCCACTTTGAATCACTAATCGGATAGATCACACCCACATCAAGTAACTTAAGCACCTCGGCTTTTACCACCTCCATCATCGGAGGATTCAACCTCCTTTGAGCATCTCGCACCGGTTTTGAGTTCTCCTCTAAATGAATACGGTGCATACACTTAGAAGGACAAATGCCCTTAATGTCGGCAATTGTCCACCCTAAGGCATTTTTGTGCTCCTTCAAAACTCCAAGAAGCTTCTCTTCCTCTAACTCACTAAGCTTTGATGAAATGATAACCGGAAGGGTATCATTGTCTCCAAGAAAAACATACTTCAATGTGGGCGGCAAGGGCTTCAACTCAAGTGTAGGTGGGCTCTCAAGAAAAGGTACCACTCTAGTAGTAATAGGAGGCAGAGGCACTACCTTGGGCTTGTATGCCTTTTGGAATGGCATTATAGTCTCCATGTGTTTCACATCCTCTATTATGTCATCATCATTAAATCTCAAGCTAGACTCCTCAACAAGATCATCAATAATATCCATCGTCTCAACTCGAAAGCAATCTTTGAGATACACCGAACTCTTCATAACATCAAAGATTCGAAACCCAATAGTTGTGTCAAACACAGTCATAGTTAAGATTCCCTTTTGAACATCAATCTTGGTGCCGGCGGTTGCCATGAATGCCCGCCCCAAAATAATGGGGAGCTCCTCACTATCACTACTCAAAGGCTCCATATCTAAAACTACAAAGTCGGCGGGTACCAATATCTCATCAATTTTCACCAAGACATCCTCCACTACTCCTCTTGGATAAACCACGCTTCGATCCGCCATTTGCAATTTAATCTTGACCGGTTTAATGTCCTCCAAAGCAAGTGTTTTGTAGACTTCATAAGGCATAAGGTTGATACTCGCTCCAAGATCTAGAAGTGCCTTATCAAAATTTCTCAATCCAATGGTACAAGGGACGGTAAAGCATCCGGGATCTCCAAGTTTAGGAGGAAGCCTTCGTTGAATCACGGAAGAGACCTCCTCTCTAAGAAACACATTTTCATCATCCCTAAACCGTCTCTTGTTTGTGCACAATTCCTTCAAGTACTTGGCATATGAGGGTACTTGCTTAATGGCATCCAAAAGTGGAATATTAATATTCACCTTCTTGAACAATTCCATGAACTCCACATTTTGACGCTCTTTCTTCTTCTTGAGGTCTTGTATCCTCTTCACATTAGGATATGGCAAAATCGGCTCTTGAGAGAAAACTAATGGTGGGGTAAATTTCAAGTTACCCATAGGACCCTTAAGGGTGCTCACGGTCCCACTAGGATCCCTAGCCAACACGGCCTCCCCTAGTGAAGAATAGACCGGAGTACTCCTATCCTTAGGACTTCCACTAGTTACATGAGAATCTTCCTCCTTATTTCTCCCCTTTGATGTAGACTCCGAATTTTTAACATGAGGCTTCCTTTTAGAAGGGTCTTCCACCTTATTTCTCCCCCAGTCTTCCACCTTATTGCTCCCCATATGATCACTAGAAGATGATGCAATAGTAGTGGTAGGCCCAAAGTGAACATGCTTAGGTGGTGCGGATGAAGTAGGTACATGAGACTTTGAAGATGTAGAATGAGATAAAGAGGTCTTCTTTCCTTGTGCACCTCCGGGAAGTACATTTTCTTCCTCCCCGGCTTCCTTATCCACCCCCTTATTTCTTCCTTTTGTATACAAAGTCACATCACCCACTCCAATTTCCGGGGGTACATTTTCTTCCCCCCGGTTCCCATCCGCCTTTGAATTAAAATCATGCATATTTAAAGAATTTCCAACATTGCCACGAGGTACATTTTCTTCCCTCGTGGCACCATCAATCAATTCAAAATCACTATCACTAGAGCAATCCTCTACCATAACATACTCATCACTAGGATTTGAAATAGGGGAGTTGGGAGCATGCATAGGAAAGGGAACATAACCATTATAAGAATGGGATGAGGAGGAATATGGGTCATACATATTATCATACACATGCAAGGGAGTAGGAGATGAAGTTTGGGGCATGTGTACCTTATTGTCATAGACCTTTCCACTTCTAAGAATAGATATAGCATTTGCTTGCGCATTGTGGTGAGGATTAGGCACCGTATTGCTAGGAAGAGACCCTTGCGGTCTTGAGTGCATAGAAGAGGCCATTTGCCCAACTTGAGTCTCCAATTTGTGCAAGCCCGCTTGAAGAGAATCAATAGTTTGCTTGTTGATCGCATTTGTAGAATTTTGAGCTTCTATGAGTTTACTCATCAACTCTTCAAAACCGGGTTTGCTAGGCTCACTAGAATGCAAAGGAGCATGTGACATAGATGTATGATTGTAATTCCCGCCTTGGTTGCCTCCATGAAAAGCACTAGAACCACCTTGAAACTTGGTGTTTCCATAGCCGCTACCTTGCACAAACCCGGGAGGACCATTTTGAACATTCGAACCATAAGGATAAGTGACATTCCCATGTGTACCATGCATAGGTGAAATCTGCCCTTGATGGTTGTGAGGGCCAAAAGATGAAGAACTTGAGCCATTTTGGCTATGCAATGCACCATAGTAACCTCCTTGACCTTGGGGTATAAAACTTGAGCCACTAGAGCCTCTTTGAACATAGCTAGAACCTCCTTGCCCTTGATGACTATAAGAACCACCACCATGTGAACTTGATCCACCTTGGTTGCCTCCCCATGAAAAATTGGGGTGATTCCTCCACCCCGGATTATATGTTGGAGAGTAAGGGTCATTCTTTTGTTGCCTTCCTTGAAAATTATTTATTACCCTTGCTTGCTCTTCCACAAAATCGGGATATTGATGTGCTAAATGGCATTCTTGAGTAACATGGCTAGGAGACTCACATAAAAGACAAGTAGAAAGAGTAGAATGCATGGCCTTAGCTTGTGAAATGTGTGGCTCACGATCTTGCTTCTCAAGTAATTGCTCCATCTTTTTCTCAAGTCTATCTAACTTTGAACTCATCATTCCATCACTTGGCATAGACACCTCATAAATCCCACGACCTCTAGGTAAAGGCTCTCGGCCTCTAACATCATTAACACCATGCTCATGAGTCAGTGGCTCATCATACAACTCACGACTCCTCCTTGAATCATCAAGGGTGTCACGGCCACTCCTAGGCTCACCATAGGAATCTCGACTCTTATGCTCATCATACAATTCACGACTCCTTGGTTTCTCAAATTCATCTCTTGGTCTTCTTCTTCGGTCATGAGAGTCCCACCTTGCACTTTGCTTAGATAAGTCTTCAATGATACCCCAAGCTTCCGTAGCATGCTTATTTTCAATGCTTCCAAGTGCGGCATTATCCACACGTCTTCTAGATTCCGGTAGCAAGCCTCTATGGAATGAATCAATAAGTAACCACTTATCTAGGCCATGGTGAGGGCATCCAAGGTCAATGTCCTTGAATCTCTCCCATGCCTCATGCAAAGTCTCTCCATCAAATTGAATAAACCTCAAGATATCATCTCTCATACTTGTAGTCCGGTGGGGAGGAAAGATTGCATTCAAAAACTCTTCTTGAAGTTGAAGTCATGATCGTATACTCGCGGGAGGTAGTCTATGTAACCATTCTCTTGCTCGGTCTTGAAGTGAAAAGGGAAAAAGACGCATCTTCAAGCTATCCGGTGTAAGTCCTCCCAATTGTAGTGTACCACATACTTCTTCAAACATCTTCACATGAGTGTAAGGCCTCTCTTGACTAAAGCCATTGAACTTTGGCAAAATTTGAAGAGTAGAAGACTTGATCTCAAAATTGACTCCACAAGGTGGCAAGACAATACAAGAAGGTTGGTTGACAACGGTAGGACAACTATAGGCTCTAATTGGTCTCTCATTATTCTCCGCGTCACCCATTTCTACCTCTTCAAATCTTGGACTTAGTGATCTCTCCTCTAAAATAGGTGAAGTAGTCCTTGATGGTGCAAAAGATTTACTCCTCGGATTTCTCACCCTTTTTCTTGGTCTACCTCTTCCTCTCTTATTAGGAAGTTCACTCATGCACCTTCAAAAGAAAACTATGAAAATGATTAGAAACTAGAATACAAGAAAAAAAACACAAGTAATTCAAACAAATAATGAAACTCTTTTTTTTCTTTTCTTTTCTACTACAATAATAAAAACTCAACAAGTAACCAATAAAAAAGAAAAAAACAAAAACAAAAAAAATAAAAATAAAAATAAAAATCTGGAAATTTTTTTTATGGCAATAAAAATTACCAAAATATATTTTCAATATTTAACACACACAAATCAAAATAAAGAAAAAGCTAGAAAAATATGCAAAGTGCCTAAGAATCCGAACACCAAGGGAATAAGGTTTTTACACCCTAATCCCCGGCAACGGCGCCATTGATTCGGTGCCTATACTAGCGCCTCACGCGTAATACAACACGGTCATCAAGTTTAGGGCAAATAAATTAAGCTCCAAGTATCGTACCCAAGGGAATAGGGAACCCCCCACTTAGTTACGGACAACTAAGCACAAATACAAATTATCCTAGCAACAAGTATCCGAAATTGTGATTTTTAATTGTGAAGACTTAAACTAAATTTAAGAACCGAAAATAGAAAATTGCTAAAAATAAAAATGCAATGCTAAAGTAATTTGCGAAAAATTCAAGACAAGAGAGTGTTGGGTGCTAGGGAGGTTCCTTCACCCAAATCCTATGTGCCGGAAGCTAATATAATGTAGATGCAAAATTCTTCATTCGGCGGTAGTCGTATCCTAGGCGGTTCAAGGCTCAAGGACCATATATTCTCAATTACGGTATTAATGTGCCGTTTCAAGGGTCACACAAACTCAATTAGAGAGAGCTAGAGCCGGTTCAAGGGTCTCTAAGTCGCTCTAATTGGCATAAAGCTCAAGAATTAGACCACTAAGCGATTCACCCTCGCAATCACGCGGCGGGTGTAAATCACCATACTTATAACCCCTACAATACCAAATTGAGGGTTCTAGCTTAGGAATTAGAGGGGGTCAAGCCTCTAACTCCGTCCTAGACATGCTCAAAATACATACCCTAGAGTTGACTAGGCTCCTAGACATGCATTTCAACCCAATAAAAATTGATATAAGCATCCAACAAATTAAATTGCATCAATCCATTAAAATAGGCATCCCTTACATAAAATTTGGGCTAGGGCACACAACCCTAACCCCCAACAAAATTTCTACTCACTACCCATAAATATATACATCATCAATTCCATCAATTTCATACAAATAAAAGAGGGAAAGGTATAGAAGAGGGAGAACAACCAAGACAAATTACAAATGCTAAAAAGCAAACATAATAAGCCTTGGAATTATAATTTCTCCCTTTTTACCCAAGTGGTGATTGTTTTATGCTTGAAGTGCTTCCCTTTTGAATCTTGTGAAATTGATGAGAAGATGGAATTTTGGTGAAGTGGGTCTTAGTGAGGAAGTGTGGATTTTGGTGAGGAGAAGAAATCTTGGTGAGGTAGGTTGGATTTTGGTGAGGAGAAGAAAAAAAAATGGAGAAAGATGGGGTTTATAGTGTGGTGGTTTCGGTTGTGTGTGTAGAGGAAGAGAAATGAATTGGAAATTTTGGGTCTGGTGGTGCGGCTCTGAGAAGAGGAAGAATGAAGGATATCCTTTAGAGAGAAGAGGAAAATGGGATAATTCATGATTATATGTGTGGTGTTTCGGTGGCTATCAAGGGAGGAAGAGAGAGAAGATGCTAGCTGGCAAAACAAGAAAGGAAGAGAGGAAAAGAAAGGAAAAAAAAAAAAAAAAAGGGAAAAGGAAAGAAAAAAAGGGAAGGGCACTGCAGCCACGTGAAGGAGAAGAAAGGGAAGGAGCTGATGGTGGTACTGCTGACGTCATCATGACGTCAGGGTAGGGATTTTTTTTTTTTTTTTTTTTTTTGCTCTCTCTCTTTTTCTAATTTCTTTCTTCTTCTTCTTTTCTTCTTCTACTTTCTTCTCTCTTCTCTCTTCTCAATGCACTTCCACAACATATTATCGAAGGTGATTAGATTCCGCTCCCTTGATAGTGTTGACTACGGTTGACCCGAATTGACTATTTCGTCATTTTGTCGGAAACTCCAATTTGCTCAAATCTAACACCATTTTCTTCCGTTTCCGCAATTCCGCTTATTTGGAACACAATAAATTAAAATGAATTAATTACATATTAATTGACATGGGGATTTGCTTATTTATAGTGTTTTAGATATAATTATACACATATAAATGCGTATAATCATCTAGTCCATTAAACTTAATCTATGGCAAGCAGTCAATCAAGATGAAAGAATAATGAGATCATCAAAACATCGCCAAGAAATTAAGAATATATATTTTTCATTCACTCCAAGAAAAAAGGGACATGGTTCAAATATCTCACATTGGCTTATTAAATCAAAACTCATCTTAACATGCTCATATTCTGTACCAAAGTCACGAAATCCATATCCACTACAAGGCATATATTTTTCATATATCTTAATTAACCAAAGAATACCATTTTAAGTCATCGCAATTTCGTGATCCTCTTTTAATCATGATTTCAGAGATATAGAATCATCCTAGACAGTTGAAAGGGCATCCTAAGACTCGAAAACAAAAACAAAAGACTAAGACTCAATAAAAGCAACGAAAATTTTTGTTATTTTTGACATTTTTTCGATTTTTTTGTATTTTCCAATATATGACTCAAAATAAAAGACTCAAAAATATAAATCCCTTCCCCCACACTTAATATTGCATTGTCCTCAATGTAATCAATTATAAGCATGCAATGAAACACTTAAGCATATAGAGATGGAATTTACGAAAATAAAGTTCAAAGAAAAACAAAAGTTACAAAAATAAAGAAGTAGGGAAGAAGAAGAAAATCTGCGTTGAAGGCTCCTCCACAGCTACTTCTGAATTGGGTTGCCTCCCAAGCAGCGCTTAATGTTTATAGTCTTTCAGCCTAGACTTGGTTTCCTCTCGTCCTCAGTTGGGTGGGCCTTCAGAGCCTCCTTTCGGGTTTGGAATTGTGTTGCTCGGAAGCCTACCAGTTTCATGAAACTTGGTCATGAAGTCCACCACTTGTCCCATCTGCTTTTTGAGTTCAGCAATGTCCTTGGTGTGGTTCTGTTGTCCTTGCATCAAAGTCTGTGTGGCACTAGTCAATGCCTGAGTGGAATTAGTCAATGCCTCAATCGTCTTATCATAGTGGGAATTTGAATTCCCTACGTTGAGTTGAGGAGGCATGTAAGGCCTTTGAAAAGAAGGTCCTTGGAATGAAGGTCCTTGAGGACGTTGGAAACTCCCACCAAGAGGGTTCTGAACATTCTCATTGTTGGTCCACTTGAAGTTGGGGTGGTCCCTCCATCCAGGGTTATAGGTATTCGAATATGGATCATACCTTGGACGTTGGGGACCCCCTTGGTTCCCTTGATAGCCTCCTATGGCATTCACAGACTCCCAACCACCATTCTCACTTAGTTGAGGACATTGATCCGTAGGATGTCCTTGGGTAAAGCATACCCCACAAGCAGAATGTCCTCCTTGGCCTTGAGTAGTCGCCACTTTGTTCACAAGAAGGGTGAGTTTGCTCAATTGATCCGCAATGGCAGGACTAGTGCTCACCTCATTGACCCTACGAGTGGTTTGTCTCACACCCTCATACTGTTGATTGTTGAGGGCACGATTTTCAATAAGTTCTTTCCCAGCAGCAGGTGACTTATCCACAAACGCGCCTCCAGCTGCAGCATCAAGCATTTGCCTTTCCAAGGGTAAGAGTCCCTCATAAAAGCATGTAAGTAGGGTCTCATCCTTCATCTGATGTTGAGGACATTGGGCAAGTAAGGAGTTGAACCTCTCATAATAGGCGGAATAGGACTCATCTGGGGCTTGTTCAATTCCACTGAGCTTCTTCCTGAGTGTGATTACCTTTGAAGCTGGGAAGTATTTTTCCAAGAAGGCCTTCCTCATTGTTTCCCAAGAGGTGATACGTCCAGCAGGAATCTCATATAGCCAATCTTTGGCTCTGTCAGCTAAGGAGAATGGAAATGCCTTCATCTTCAGAATATTCTCATCTGCTCCTTGTGGTTGCATGTTAGAACACACAACCTGAAATGCTCTAAGATGCTTGTTGGCGTCCTCCATAGGAAGCCCATGGAACATAGGGAGTTGGTGCAATAGTCCACTCTTCAGTTCAAACTCTGCTTGTCTTCCTGCTGCAGGGGCAGGGTACACAATGCCTGTAGGGGGTCCTCCCTCGACTGTTGCTGTGGATAGTTCCCTAATGGATGCCATTTTCTCTTCTTGAACTTCTTCAGGTGGTGGTGAAGGTGGTGGTGTGGAGTTGGACGAAACCAAAGGTGAAGGTGTACGTGAAGGTGGAGATGGAGTAGGTGTAGGTGATGTGGACTCCTCAGAAGAATAGATCCTCTTCCCTTGCTCGTTAAATTTGTAATCTTTGAATGGCAAAGAGGAAGGTCTTCTGTACTCAAGTTGTGGAGGATTCTTCAAACGAGCAAGTCTTTCTTCAATCTCTCGTGCACTAGGGATTTTAGAAGGTGTTTGGCTCCAATTTTGCTGCAGCTGGTCAACAGTCTCTTTTCTGCGCGGGCGTGCCAGCACCGTTCGGGTGCGGTCGTCGGGGATGTCCCTTGACCTGACTTCTTTTCAAGCGATTGTAGACGAGGAGAGCACCAACCTCGTTGTGGGATTCTTTGTGCCTCGTGGTGAGGACTTTGCTGAAGTTTCTTGAAAATCACCAAATCGATACTCGATGTTGTAGATCGAGCAGAGCGAGAACCACCGGGAAGTGAGGAGAACTTGCTAAAGCGTGACTTTAGCTTGGCTGGGTTGCTAGGGCGTTACCCTTGCTTGGCTGGTTCTGTAACCGTTGTGGTCGCGGCACTACCGTCGGCTCCCGAGGAGACTAGGACCGAAGCACGTTGACAGAGGGTTTGGTGGCACTGAAAGTCGGCTTCTGAGAAGACTAGGACTAGGAGTGAGATCACCGCTAAGAGAAAGAGAATGAGAGGGAGAGGAGTTGCTCTTAGAGAGGTTTGCTCTAGAGAGAACTTAGATCATCTTAGAGATGTTGTTGTGTTGTGAATGTGTGTTTTAGAATGAGAAGAGAAGGTGTTTATATAGGGAAGAAAAAGAAGAGTGAAATGATGAGTGGAAGAAAAATAATGAAAGTGGAATATGAAAGTGATTTGTAAAATATGGAAAAGATAGAGAAATGATGAAATGAAAGCAAGGCATGAAGGTGCAACAACATGGAAGTGATGATGATCTATTAAAGAGATTGTCTTGAAAAATATATCCAAGGAAAAGAAGAAAAGCATCTAGCTTTCTTCATGTGGGTAGGAAACATGAACATGTGAATATTGAGCTGGTTTTAGGTCAGTTTCTGCCCCTTTATTCCTTCAATTATTTCTCCAACAAGAATTCCGAATTTCACTATGACCTCTTCATAAAAAATGTTCCATTATGAGTGTAGATCACCCTGGAAAAATTTCAGAATTTTTGGTATAGTGGTTGGGCCGAAAACGCTGCTGGACCTCTTACAGGTCCAGTTTTCCAGTTTTGCTTCTGCAAAAGATTGGACTGATTGTTTGAAGGCCTTCCACTCAAAAACATCTCTGGAACTCTTCATAAGAAATGATCCTTGGGCTGTCTAGAATGGATCTGGAAAGTTTCAGCACATTTAGATTTCATTTGGTTAGTCTGCCACCCCTCCTTCCTTGTCTAGCTCGGTTTTTCCTAGCCGAAGTAGGAAAATATGCTAAAGTTGACTTGTCATACTTCCATGCTTCCATGCTTCCATAATAGGCTTTATTTAGCCTCTAAATATATATTTCGAACTTGTCGACAATATATAGCTTGAGCCACTGATATTGGCTCAATTTCTCCAAGACGTGCCTTGTCAGGCCAAAATGTTCATTTTGGGTCCAAACATTGCCCCCCAGACCTCGAAGTCAAAGGTCCTCGTCTTGACTAAAGAGGTCTTGAATCAACACTACTCTTATAATGTCGTTGCTTCAAAGTCGTTGTTCCAAAGCCACTTGTATTGGCTTGACTGTTTCCATATAGGCCTCTAAATAGGCCATAAAGCTTGAATGCCACTACTGAATTGCCTTTGGCATGAACTGACGCTTCCTTTGCCAACTTTATTGCCCCCCATGGATCTAGCGAAACTTGGGCAGGTTGTAGGCAATCAAAACTTTAGCGTGCCCCCCATGCGAAGGAGACTGCTTTTGATCGCGAATGAGGATCCTTCTCTTCCTTGGTGGTAGCTTCGCCATGTGTATAGCAACAAGTATCTACCTTGTTTGCTGGCTCTCTGTTGATTTTTTCAAATGTAGGTGTTGGAGCCGCTTTCCTGGCTAGATCAAGGCCTATAGTACTTGGCGAAATAAGATGCAAAATAGCAAACTGTTTGCTTTCATTTAATCCTTCGCGAGTCTTATGCCAAAGAGGATGATTGGATCATGGCTATCGTCATCATGACGTTTGACCAATTGAAACCACCATATTTTGCTGCAACTTTAGCATCTAAAACCACATCGGTTTTAATCATGTTTTAAAAAACATCAGGCCACTATGCTGGCCCTGCGGTGGTAGGAAAAGGTGGAATATCTTCACTGTCGCCTTAGATGCGATTCTCAAGATGGAATAATGACTCATTAATTATCAACTAGGGCCACTTACTGGCCCAGCTAATAAATTAATCTCCAAACATATTTGAGCTATAAATCAAAGCGTATTGGAGAAGTATCTTCACTGTCGCCTTAGATGCGATTCTCAAGATGGAATAATGACTCATTAATTATCAACTAGGGCCACTTACTGGCCCAGCTAATAAATTAATCTCCAAACATATTTGAGCTATAAATCAAAGCGGATTGGAGAAGTATTCCTTGCGACCTAGAAATGGCATCCAAGAAACCATTCGTTATCGATCAGGCAGATGAAATCACTGAGAAAGCCGCATTCGCCTGGCGAACTAACATGAGTGTTCGATGTAGAAGTCAGAACGGAGAGGAGAGAAGTCGACTGATGGGCTTTGGTGGCGGTGATAGTCAAGCGAGTCTGGGTCCCACACCTCGCGATCGTTTGCCAGATGATGCTATGGCCTATTATGGGCTTCCCATCCGCCGTCCCATAGAGGCTTTTCGGCAGGTGCCTGGTGATTTTAGCAGTTGGGGACCAAGGAGGAAAGTGGGCTACTGGCCTACCGTCGCTCCCGAGGAAAATATTTGGTATCAGGAGAACCGAGCGAGAGATTTGGCCCGATGGGATGCGGTGGGTATCACCCAAACCATCGATCTATGCTTCTGTCTTCCCAATAATACTAGCCCTGCACCGCTAGCTGCCGCTCTTTGCTTCTGGAACACCTCCAGCAATACATTCGATTTCCGGTTTGGGCAGATGAGCATAACTCTGCTGGATGTTCTTACCATCACGGGGTTGCCCATTGACTTTGACCCCTATGTGCATGGTCAGTTTGATGGCACTCAATTTTCTTTGAGAATGGATATGGCTGGTCAAGGGCATCACAGCAGATCCTACCCATCCTGGCGCGAATATTACTGCACCCGGCGTGACCATACAGGAGGTATCGCATTCCTGGAATTCTGGCTTTGCAAATTTATCTTTTGCACTTCTTCCAACAAACCTACTGGACCTTGGAATTCTCTGGCCACTGCTCTCTACAATGGTATTTGCGTTGGCCTTGGGCAACCTGTATTGGGTGCGTTATATCGCTCCCTTTATAGAGCCGTAATGCGCCCATTTGATACCGAAATTAGTGGCCCCTTCTGGATCCTTGCCTTTTGGCTGCAGATTTATTTCCCTCTCTTCCGTCGCGGTGATATTCCAAAGGAACCTCCAGTTGATTCCCTTTTGGGGAACTGGCTTTGCCGCAACGTAAGGTATCGAGCTCCACCCTACTCCGAGTGTTTTATTTACTTGTACTTGCTGGGAGAGATGCCGGACCCAAAAATAGTCCTTTCTAGGCGATTCCCTCCTCCCCTTGATGATGGCTTTCTGCCCAGTGGACGGGATCATAGCGAAAGAGCCTTCTTGGCCTTTCGTCGCGCCATCTCCTGCTTGGATATTCGTCTTGCCACTGAACGCGTAAGTTATGAGCTCTATGCCCCTAACCATTTTGCTCGCCAATTTGGGTTGGCCCAGTTGGTACCCTGGCCTCTGGTTGATTCTGCCAATTACTACACCTCTTGGCGGAGATTAGCCCCACCTGGGTCTGCCCCCTTTCAGAGTCAGTTTACTTTGATAGTGATTCCCCCTTGGGTCAGAGCGCTGTACCCCCTCAACGATGTCGACGATGATTATGCTGATTGGTGGAAAGAAGTGTCCGTGAACTATTGGGACCTGCCACATGACGAACTCTTCGTCCTGATCTTTCGTGGCATGAGTAGTCCTGGTCCGGAGGACCGCAAGATTCTTGAGCGCTTCTCCAACCCTGCAGCACAACCCCCGCGACCTATTCTACCTTCTCGCTCATTGCGTCCAGGGATACAAATCCACGAGCCTAGGGCAACAGTAAGTTTTTGTCTTTCTTCACCATTCTTTTTCCGGTGTTGATTTTCCCGCTCTTATTCCTGAGTGTGTTTTGCAGCAAACTACCTGGAGCAGGATAGCCTCTGTTCAGGCGGGGAAACAAAAGGCAATAGCAGAGGAGACTTCTGAGGGAGAGTCTTCGCATGATGAAGATCCCGCTGAGGTAATTTAGTTAAGAATGATCCCAAACTTGTATATTTGGTGCTTCCCCCCTTTTTGAGTTATGACTCTTTTCTCGTACAGGCCACTGCTGTCTTTGCTTGCAAACGCGATCGAGCTCAATTCGTCGAAGAGAGTTTTGAAGATGACGAACCTCTGGGAATGCGATTGGTAAACTCCGACCCCGTCTTATCCTTTTTAAATTTTAGAATCTGGGCAGGATCTTCACTATGTATCTTTTGACAAGTCCGTCAAAGGACCACTAATCCCTCTCGCCTGAGCGAGGCTGGACCCTCAGCCACTGCAGAAAAGCCAACTCTCTCGCTAGTTCAAGCATCAACTAACCCCGTGGCGCCTCTTCCGTCTCCCACATCTACAGAGCATCTGCAAGGTCCTACCATTCTAATAACGATCTCCGATGACGACTCCTCGGAGCATGAAAGTGTGGAAAGCCACTCTGAGGATTCTGCCGCTTATGAGAAACTGATGACGACAGAGATTCTCGCGGCACTAAAGGTCCAAGAGGTGAATGAAGTGAGGCCTCTTCCTCTTGGTGACCACGTACCAGATATTGACCCGACAACTCGAGAGGTAAGCCACTGTTGGCCAATGCTTTCCATTTCCCTTTTGATCCAACCCCACTCTCTGACATTTCTGAATCTAACCAGGATTCTGTTTGTACCGAGGAGGTGGCTACAAACGCTGAGGGTCCTATCGGTCGGACAGTCGCCCAAGAGATGAAAAATGATACTGACGGTGGTGGTGCCCCCCAAGTCTTGCGAATAAATGAGACAACCGTCGAAGCCGAGGGCCCTGTGCTTGAATCTGCTCCACTTGCCCATGGTGAGCCGCGAGTTGAGTTTCCAGATTCTCCCGCGGCTGAAGGGACAGACCAACCTATTGAAGATGAAGAAACTGAGGAAGTTGTCCACCCTTTTGCATTGGTGGTTCGTGATCCTGTGGCGCCTCCGCCGCCTCCTACCAGATTCGAGAGATTGATGAGGGTGTTAGAGGTAACTCCTCCTTCTGCTGTGGATGAGGCTAAGATGGTGGTTCACGAACATCTGGGTCCTCAGGTATTGGAGACTGACATCCTCTCGCGAGTCTTGGAAGCCCTAAGGTATCTTTGCCAGGAGAAGGCATTGACCCTGCAGCAATTTAGTGCCATTGACGATCTGCTGAATGAACTTGGTGAGGCCCACCAACGTCAACCGGCCGCGAACGCCCAGGCTCACGACACTCGAGAGGCTTTGAATAGCCTCTCTCGAGAAATGGACATCTCTCGCGGTATTTTAAATGAGCGAACCAACCGCCTGCGGGAACTACAAATCCAAAGGTCCGACTTCAAACTTCGGATCGAGGACCTCCATACCGGTTTAGCCTTTGTTGAAAACTCGATTGCTACAGAAAAAGCCCAACTCGATGAACCTCTGGCTGCTTCTGAAGAAATGGGCCGCAACCTGGCCCATCTCAGAGAACGGGCCACTCAGGCCGAAGCTAGTGCTATTGCGGCGAATCTCCGCGTGGAGGAACTTTGCTTGAGATTGAGATTCGCGGGCCAATCTCTGTAGGCCCCCTCGAAAAACGTTCGGTCTCCTCACATACTGTTAATCCCTTCTTTTTCGAGATTTAAGGCATTAATCACTCGTTGAAAAACAACAGTCGTTAAAAAATAATCTTGTGAAAAGAAAGTTACCTCCTCGAAAACCGTTCGGTTTCCCCACATGCTATTAATCCTCTAATAATAGCTAACTCCTCAAAAACCGCTCCTCACATGCTGCTAGTCCCTTTTTTCCCGAGATTTGGAATCACTAATCTCGATTTACTGACATCGGTTTTGAAATTGAGCTTCATCCAAGGGTGGGGATTTGCCTGAAGTCCCTATAAATAGTTGTATTTCAGGAAGGGAATACTCACAACAACTTTTCTGAAATATTCGAGAAATGGTCTTTCAATCCTTGCTTCTTTTTCTCCTTCTTCACAAATCTTCCCCTCATGAAATGACTTTTAGCCTCTAAATTTTAGGCTTTATGGCGTAATCTAAAGCCTGGGTTAGGCCTCATGGTGTAATCTTAGGCAACCCCTTGTTTCGTCCTTCTGGAGTTCTGCAACAAAAATCCCAGGCTTCAGATTGGTTTAGAAGCACGAGGGGGCTCCAAGTGTGGGATCTCCGGTCATGTAAGATCATTTTTTGAGAAAATCCCATACGCGGAGCGAAACGGGGAGAGGGAGGACGGCCACTCTGAGGTTCATCTTTCCTCCTCTGTTTCCTTTCTTCTGGACCTGGCCCGTGTTGTGCCCTCCAGATGGAAGGGGCTTTGGTTCTCACCTCCTTCTCCCCCCTTCTCTTCTTGATAGAATCTTGGAGGGATGAGAAGGGATGGACTCTTTGAAGGAATGGGTTCAAGCTACAGAATGGCTGTTCCTGTACTTCACGTTCAGCTAATGGTGGTTACCAAGGCTAGAGGGGGTGCAGAGACTCAAGCTGATATTTGGTTCCTTCACTCTCTGCCCCTCTAGGAGATAATGGCGCGGCTCAACCCGGCGTTGGATTCCATAGCTGCTTCCAATTGAGGGGGCTTGGAGGCTCCATTTTCTTTTACTGGAGTCTCCCCTTCTCATGAATAATGGTGTTGGCCAAGCCTATGTTGTATTCCTCTACCGCTTCCATGTAAAGGGGCGCGGGGGCTCCGTTACTCCTCTTTTTCCTTCCCTGAAGTCTGCCCCTCCTTGAGATAATGGCGCGGCTCAACCCGACGCTGGATTCCATAGCTGCTTCCACTTGAGAAAAGATTTAGAAGATAATCCGAAGATTCTTGTTTTGTATTCTAGCCACTTTTGGCTTTGTAATGAATGTATTGCTTTTGGCCGCAAAGCCACTTTATGAAAACAATAATATTTTCTTATCCTGATATCCAAATATCCGTGAGAAGCCAATAATTGTGTCTCGCAAGGCCCCAAATATAGGCCCCCATAGTTGTATATTGAAAATAATATGAACTTTTAAAATATGCTCCGCGTCAAAAAGAGCCTCGTGGCGAGGTTTTTGAGGACATATGTATCTTTTGGATCCACTTGCTGGCTCCCAACTCAAAACTCTTAGCGACAAAAACTCCTTCTTTTCCGAGATTTAAGGCACTAATCACTCGTTGAAAAACAACAGTCATGAAAAATAATCTCGTGAAAAGAACAGTTACCTCCTCGGAAACCGTTCGGTTCCCTCGTGCCAATAATCCATTCTTTTCCGAGATTTAAGGCAACTTTAATCACGCTTTACTGACATCGGTTTGACTCTTTAACCATCCAGCAGGTGGAAATGCTTTTCCGAGACTATCGGCCAAGGGTGGAGATTTGCATGCCCTGTTCCTATAAATAGGTGCATTATGGGGATGGGAACGTTCACGCCAAAAAAAAAAACTTTCCTTTGAGTTTCAGATCCTCAACAATACCCTTCCTTTTTTACGAACATCTCTCTGTCAATTTCAGTCCTTCTCTCACAGATCTTCAGTCCTTCCCAATAATTCTAACAGCAATCTTTCTTAATTACTTGTCATTACCATTCTTCAATTCTCGCATTCTCTCAACCCTTCACCAATGGAACCACAAACCCAGCAACCAACCGAGGATGGAGGAAGCAACAAAGCAGCCGGGAGTAGTGCTAACATGCTTTGTAGGCGGAACAGGTGGAATCCCACTACAGATCAGATAAGAATCCTCAAGGAGCTTTTCTACAATAAGGGAGTTAGGTCCCCAACTTTAGAGCAGATTCAGAGGATCTGTCTCCAGCTGCAATGGTACGGCCAGATCGAGTTCAAGAACGTCTATTTTTGGTTCGTGAACCAAAGGGCTCGGGAGAAGCGGAAGAAGAGGTCCACTTCGGATGTTCATGTGCCCATGCAAAGATCAGGGCTTGTTGGTGATGACAATGGTACCAATTGGAAACCTGAGGATCAGTATATTAACTTCGAATCTTCTGCATCTGCTTCTGCTTCTTCAGCTGGTGTGATTGCTTTTAACGGGCAGAAGGGGAACTATGGTGGTTATGGATCTATGAACATGGAGATTGAAACCCTTCCTCTGTTCCCAATGCATGGTGAGGACATCTTTGGTAACATGAAGACTACTTCCGATGGAGGTGGCGGTCACGGTGGTGGCTCTCACATTTCCCTTGAGCTCAGCCTTTCCTGCGAGGGCAAAGCTGGAAAAAGTTTCTGGAGCCGCTGACTCGGCTTAGTAGCTTTGCGAGTGTAGGAACACTTAGAATTGCCCCTTAAGAGTTGTATTAATGATTTATTAATTTATTTATTTATTTATTTTTTTTTATTTTATTTATTTATTTATTTTATTTATAAGTAGTTGAATTCAATAAGACAATGTGAATCAAGGTTTAGACATGCGGCCCAAGTATAGTCGCCTAGACACAAATTTTCTTTCAAATCCTTTGGGCAACCTTACTGAAATGGCCAGGTGGGGGAGGGCGAACAAGAGAGGCAGAATCCATTTTGGCATGAGCTACACCCACATAGTGGTTTAGGCCCATTTGCACGCACTTCTGGATTCAAGAACCTGTCATGAACGTTGTCCCCTTTCTAGACACCATTTCACATAGGCTATACTTACTAAGATAAGAAAGGTCATAAGTGTGAAGACAGTTCAACAAGTGTTAATAAAAGCCGCCCTTAACCTTAAGGGACCTGAACTAGGCACCAATAAGGAGTTTAGGCCAATATTAACAAAAGAGACTTCACCTATTCCGTTATGATTCACAAATGACGAAAATAAAAATGAAAAATGAAAATTGACAGGAAATTTAAAAACAAAGAAAGAAGTTAGCAGCACTATATTTGGCTAACCTCCAGAAGGCCACGGGGGAGGCCATCTATGCTTTACTCCAAGCTCCGATGTATCAAAATTTGTAGGGTAAAAATCCCTCCTATGAGAGCTTGTAGAAAAAGAACAAAGATACTTCTCGTTGAAGAATTTGGAGGAATTTGGCTCGTGAGAGGGGTATTCTCGTCGCGGGACCGTTTTGCAATTGGAGCCAAACGGGCGTGCCAGCACCGTTCGGGTGCGGTCGTCGGGGGTGTCCCTTGACCTGACTTCTGTCGAGCGATTGTAGACGAGGAGAGCACCAACCTCGTCGCGGGATTCTTTGTGCCTCGTGGTGAGGACTTTTGCTGAGCTTCTTGAAAATCACAATCGATACTCGATGTTGTAGATCGAGCAGAGCGAGAACCACTGGGAAGTGAGGAGAACTTGCTAAAGCGTGACTTTAGCTTGGCTGGGTTGCTAGGGCGTTACCCTTGCTTGGCTGGTTCTGTAACCGTTGTGGTCGCGGCACTACCGTCGGCTCCCGAGGAGACTAGGGCCGAAGCACGTTGACAGAGGGTTTGGTGGCACTGAAAGTCGGCTTCTGAGAAGACTAGGACTAGGAGTGTGATCACCGCTAAGAGAAAGAGAAGGAGAGGAGTTGCTCTTAGAGAGGTTTGCTCTAGAGAGAACTTAGATCATCTTAGAGATGTTGTTGAATGTGAATGTGTCGGTGTTGCTAGGGCGTTACCCTTGCTTGGCTGGTTCTGTAACCGTTGTGGTCGCGGCACTACCGTCGGCTCCCGAGGAGACTAGGACCGAAGCACGTTGACAGAGGGTTTGGTGGCACTGAAGGTCGGCTTCTGAGAAGACTAGGACTAGGAGTGTGATCACCGCTAAGAGAAAGAGAAGGAGAGGAGTTGCTCTTAGAGAGGTTTGCTCTAGAGAGAACTTAGATCATCTTAGAGATGTTGTTGTTGAATGTGAATGTGTGATTTAGAATGAGAAGAGAAGGTGTTTATATAGGGAAGAAAAAGAAGAGTGAAATGATGAGTGGAAGAAAAATAATGAAAGTGGAATATGAAAGTGATTTGTAAAATATGGAAAAGATAGAGAAATGATGAAATGAAAGCAAGGCATGAAGGTGCAAAAACATGGAAGTGATGATGATCTATTAAAGAGATTGTCTTGAAAAATATATCCAAGGAAAAGAAGAAAAGCATCTAGCTTTCTTCATGTGGGTAGGAAACATGAACATGTGAATATTGGACTGATTGTTTGAAGGCCTTCCACTCAAAACAATCTCTGGCACTCTTCATAAGAAATGATCCTTGGGCTGTCTAGAATGGATCTGGAAAGTTTCAGCACATTTCGATTTCATTTGGTTAGTCTGCCACCCCTCCTTCCTTGTCTAGCTCGGTTTTTCCTAGCCGAAGTAGGAAAATATGCTAAAGTTGACTTGTCATACTTCCATGCTTCCATGCTTCCATGCTTCCATAATAGGCTTTATTTAGCCTCTAAATATATATTTCGAACTTGTCGACAATATATAGCTTGAGCCACTGACATTGGCTCAATTTCTCCAAGACACGCCTTGTCAGGCCAAAATGCTTATTTTGGGTCCAAACATTGCCCCCCAGACCTCGAAGTCAAAGGTCTTCGTCATGACTGAAGAGGTCTTGAATCAGCACTCCTCTTATAATGTCGTTGCTCCAAAGCCACTTGTATTGGCTTGACTAAAATTACTTGAACAGTAGCCTCTCTCCCTCTTAATTATACATAGTGAGCATACATATATTAATCGCCAGTCTTCCTTCGCGAACCATCATTTGCGAGGCCATGTAATTAAAACCACTTCGCTGCCAACAATTCGCAACCCAGCTTTCGCCACAATTATTGGCAAAAATATTGATTTGATCTCCTCCACTGCTAATACCATACTAGGCATATTAAATGCCTCTTGTATATGTGCCCAGACCAATACCAATGGCCTCTTAAGTATATTAGCAAGTTCCAGCCACTATTAGGCAAGAACACAATTTTTTGCATCCTCCGCGACGCACAAATTTGAAACTCTTTTTGTATTTTTGTATTTTTTTTTTTTAAATTTTAATAAGACATTGTGAATCAAGGTTTAGACATGCGGCCCAAGTATAGTCGCCTAGACACAAATTTTCTTTCAAATCCTTTGGGCAACCTTACTGAAATGGCCAGGTGGGGGAGGGCGAACAAGAGAGGCAGAATCCATTTTGGCATGAGCTACTCCCACATAGTGGTTTAGGCCCATTTGCACGCACTTCTGGATTCAAGAACCTGTCATGAACGTTGTCCCCTTTCTAGACACCATTTCACATAGGCTATACTTACTAAGATGAGAAAGGTCATAAGTGTGAAGACAGTTCAACAAGTGTTAATAAAAGCCGCCCTTAACCTTAAGGGACCTGAACTAGGCACCAATAAGGAGTTTAGGCCAATATTAACAAAAGAGACTTCACCTATTCCGTTATGATTCACAAATGACGAAAATAAAAATGAAAAATGAAAATTGACAGGAAATTTAAAAACAAAGAAAGAAGTTAGCAGCACTATATTTGGCTAACCTCCAGAAGGCCACGGGGGAGGCCATCTATGCTTTACTCCAAGCTCCGATGTATCAAAATTTGTAGGGTAAAAATCCCTCCTATGAGAGCTTGTAGAAAAAGAACAAAGATACTTCTCGTTGAAGAATTTGGAGGAATTTGGCTCGTGAGAGGGGTATTCTTGCCCCCCAAGTATCTTTGTTGGTTGACGAGACATGATCTCCAATTGTAATTTGGAAGATGACGGTGTCCCAAGATCGGCTTTGTCGCCAACTGTCGCCAACTTCTCTTGATCAAAGGGATGATCATGGGTCATATCTTGCCCCCCATGCATCTGATCAGTAGCCACATATTTGGCTTGATCAGTGGAGACATCAGATATTTGTTCAGAGCCAATTTTCTTGTCTGAAGAACAATCTTGTTGATGACGTTCTCCATAAGTAGCCTCTATGTAAGGCTGTGATTCACCAGTGAGGCCATTAGGTTGATTGCCACCTATAGGCAAGTCAGCCTCATAAATGACCTATTCTCGAGTGTTCTGCTCAATTTCTAGGTCCCAATCGCGAAACCTCTGCTTTGTTTTTGCGATCAAAATGGCCATGTCTCTGGCTTGCTTTTCTTTATTCCTCTCGATGTTGGCCATGATGATCACGAGCTGTTCATCAATGCTTGCCCCCTCTGGGATGGGAATAGGCATAAACTCATCATTAATGGCAGTATCACCAGTGGTGGCAACATTGACCATCTATTTACTTTAGGAATTTCTTTTGGTAAAGATTTTCCCCTAGCATCTCAATGATGGCGAACAAATGCAAAAAGACTCTAGTGTAGTCCCACTGGGCGTGCCAAAATGTTTGGCTCCAATTTTGTTGCAGCTGGTCAACAGTCTCTTTTCTGCGCGGGCGTGCCAGCACCGTTCGGGTGCGGTCGTCGGGGGTGTCCCTTGACCTGACTTCTGTCGAGCGATTGTAGACGAGGAGAGCACCAACCTCGTCGCGGGATTCTTTGTGCCTCGTGGTGAGGACTTTTGCTGAGCTTCTTGAAAATCACAATCGATACTCGATGTTGTAGATCGAGCAGAGCGAGAACCACCGGGAAGTGAGGAGAACTTGCTAAAGCGTGACTTTAGCTTGGCTGGGTTGCTAGGGCGTTACCCTTGCTTGGCTGGTTCTGTAACCGTTGTGGTCGCGGCACTACCGTCAGCTCCCGAGGAGACTAGGGCCGAAGCACGTTGACAGAGGGTTTGGTGGCACTGAAAGTCGGCTTCTGAGAAGACTAGGACTAGGAGTGTGATCACCGCTAAGAGAAAGAGAAGGAGAGGAGTTGCTCTTAGAGAGGTTTGCTCTAGAGAGAACTTAGATCATCTTAGAGATGTTGTTGAATGTGAATGTGTCGGTGTTGCTAGGGCGTTACCCTTGCTTGGCTGGTTCTGTAACCGTTGTGGTCGCGGCACTACCGTCGGCTCCCGAGGAGACTAGGACCGAAGCACGTTGACAGAGGGTTTGGTGGCACTGAAGGTCGGCTTCTGAGAAGACTAGGACTAGGAGTGTGATCACCGCTAAGAGAAAGAGAAGGAGAGGAGTTGCTCTTAGAGAGGTTTGCTCTAGAGAGAACTTAGATCATCTTAGAGATGTTGTTGTTGAATGTGAATGTGTGATTTAGAATGAGAAGAGAAGGTGTTTATATAGGGAAGAAAAAGAAGAGTGAAATGATGAGTGGAAGAAAAATAATGAAAGTGGAATATGAAAGTGATTTGTAAAATATGGAAAAGATAGAGAAATGATGAAATGAAACCAAGGCATGAAGGTGCAAAAACATGGAAGTGATGATGATCTATTAAAGAGATTGTCTTGAAAAATATATCCAAGGAAAAGAAGAAAAGCATCTAGCTTTCTTCATGTGGGTAGGAAACATGAACATGTGAATATTGAGCTGGTTTTAGGTCAGTTTCTGCCCCTTTATTCCTTCAATTATTTCTCCAACAAGACTTCAGAATGAGCTTTCGACTTCTTCATAAAAAATGTTCCAATATGAGTGTAGATCACCCTGGTAAAATTTCAGAGCTTTTCATATAGTGGTTGGGCCGGAAACGCTGCTGGACCTCTTACAGGTCCAGTTTTCCAGTTTTGCTTCTGTAGAAAATTGGACTGATTGTTTGAAGGCCTTCCACTCAAAACAATCTCTGGCACTCTTCATAAGAAATGATCCTTGGGCTGTCTAGAATGGATCTGGAAAGTTTCAGCACATTTCGATTTCATTTGGTTAGTCTGCCACCCCTCCTTCCTTGTCTAGCTCGGTTTTTCCTAGCCGAAGTAGGAAAATATGCTAAAGTTGACTTGTCATACTTCCATGCTTCCATGCTTCCATGCTTCCATAATAGGCTTTATTTAGCCTCTAAATATATATTTCGAACTTGTCGACAATATATAGCTTGAGCCACTGACATTGGCTCAATTTCTCCAAGACACGCCTTGTCAGGCCAAAATGCTTATTTTGGGTCCAAACATTGCCCCCCAGACCTCGAAGTCAAAGGTCTTCGTCATGACTGAAGAGGTCTTGAATCAGCACTCCTCTTATAATGTCGTTGCTCCAAAGCCACTTGTATTGGCTTGACTAAAATTACTTGAACAGTAGCCTCTCTCCCTCTTAATTATACATAGTGAGCATACATATATTAATCGCCAGTCTTCCTTCGCGAACCATCATTTGCGAGGCCATGTAATTAAAACCACTTCGCTGCCAACAATTCGCAACCCAGCTTTCGCCACAATTATTGGCAAAAATATTGATTTGACCTCCTCCACTGCTAATACCATACTAGGCATATTAAATGCCTCTTGTATATGTGCCCAGACCAATACCAATGGCCTCTTAAGTATATTAGCAAGTTCCAGCCACTATTAGGCAAGAACACAATTTTTTGCATCCTCCGCGACGCACAAATTTGAAACTCTTTTTGTATTTTTGTATTTTTTTTTTTAAAATTTTAATAAGACATTGTGAATCAAGGTTTAGACATGCGGCCCAAGTATAGTCGCCTAGACACAAATTTTCTTTCAAATCCTTTGGGCAACCTTACTGAAATGGCCAGGTGGGGGAGGGCGAACAAGAGAGGCAGAATCCATTTTGGCATGAGCTACTCCCACATAGTGGTTTAGGCCCATTTGCACGCACTTCTGGATTCAAGAACCTGTCATGAACGTTGTCCCCTTTCTAGACACCATTTCACATAGGCTATACTTACTAAGATGAGAAAGGTCATAAGTGTGAAGACAGTTCAACAAGTGTTAATAAAAGCCGCCCTTAACCTTAAGGGACCTGAACTAGGCACCAATAAGGAGTTTAGGCCAATATTAACAAAAGAGACTTCACCTATTCCGTTATGATTCACAAATGACGAAAATAAAAATGAAAAATGAAAATTGACAGGAAATTTAAAAACAAAGAAAGAAGTTAGCAGCACTATATTTGGCTAACCTCCAGAAGGCCACGGGGGAGGCCATCTATGCTTTACTCCAAGCTCCGATGTATCAAAATTTGTAGGGTAAAAATCCCTCCTATGAGAGCTTGTAGAAAAAGAACAAAGATACTTCTCGTTGAAGAATTTGGAGGAATTTGGCTCGTGAGAGGGGTATTCTTGCCCCCCAAGTATCTTTGTTGGTTGACGAGACATGATCTCCAATTGTAATTTGGAAGATGACGGTGTCCCAAGATCGGCTTTGTCGCCAACTGTCGCCAACTTCTCTTGATCAAAGGGATGATCATGGGTCATATCTTGCCCCCCATGCATCTGATCAGTAGCCACATATTTGGCTTGATCAGTGGAGACATCAGATATTTGTTCAGAGACAATTTTCTTGTCTGAAGAACAATCTTGTTGATGACGTTCTCCATAAGTAGCCTCTATGTAAGGCTGTGATTCACCAGTGAGGCCATTAGGTTGATTGCCACCTATAGGCAAGTCAGCCTCATAAATGACCTATTCTCGAGTGTTCTGCTCAATTTCTAGGTCCCAATCGCGAAACCTCTGCTTTGTTTTTGCGATCAAAATGGCCATGTCTCTGGCTTGCTTTTCTTTATTCCTCTCGATGTTGGCCATGATGATCACGAGCTGTTCATCAATGCTTGCCCCCTCTGGGATGGGAATAGGCATAAACTCATCATTAATGGCAGTATCGCCAGTGGTGGCAACATTGACCATCTATTTACTTTAGGAATTTCTTTTGGTAAAGATTTTCCCCTAGCATCTCAATGATGGCGAACAAATGCAAAAAGACTCTAGTGTAGTCCCACTGGGCGTGCCAAAATGTTTGGCTCCAATTTTGTTGCAGCTGGTCAACAGTCTCTTTTCTGCGCGGGCGTGCCAGCACCGTTCGGGTGCGGTCGTCGGGGGTGTCCCTTGACCTGACTTCTGTCGAGCGATTGTAGACGAGGAGAGCACCAACCTCGTCGCGGGATTCTTTGTGCCTCGTGGTGAGGACTTTTGCTGAGCTTCTTGAAAATCACAATCGATACTCGATGTTGTAGATCGAGCAGAGCGAGAACCACCGGGAAGTGAGGAGAACTTGCTAAAGCGTGACTTTAGCTTGGCTGGGTTGCTAGGGCGTTACCCTTGCTTGGCTGGTTCTGTAACCGTTGTGGTCGCGGCACTACCGTCGGCTCCCGAGGAGACTAGGGCCGAAGCACGTTGACAGAGGGTTTGGTGGCACTGAAAGTCGGCTTCTGAGAAGACTAGGACTAGGAGTGTGATCACCGCTAAGAGAAAGAGAAGGAGAGGAGTTGCTCTTAGAGAGGTTTGCTCTAGAGAGAACTTAGATCATCTTAGAGATGTTGTTGAATGTGAATGTGTCGGTGTTGCTAGGGCGTTACCCTTGCTTGGCTGGTTCAGTAACCGTTGTGGTCGCGGCACTACCGTCGGCTCCCGAGGAGACTAGGACCGAAGCACGTTGACAGAGGGTTTGGTGGCACTGAAAGTCGGCTTCTGAGAAGACTAGGACTAGGAGTATGATCACCGGTAAGAGAAAGAGAAGGAGAGGAGTTGCTCTTAGAGAGGTTTGCTCTAGAGAGAACTTAGATCATCTTAGAGATGTTGTTGTTGAATGTGAATGTGTGATTTAGAATGAGAAGAGAAGGTGTTTATATAGGGAAGAAAAAGAAGAGTGAAATGATGAGTGGAAGAAAAATAATGAAAGTGGAATATGAAAGTGATTTGTAAAATATGGAAAAGATAGAGAAATGATGAAATGAAAGCAAGGCATGAAGGTGCAACAACATGGAAGTGATGATGATCTATTAAAGAGATTGTCTTGAAAAATATATCCAAGGAAAAGAAGAAAAGCATCTAGCTTTCTTCATGTGGGTAGGAAACATGAACATGTGAATATTGAGCTGGTTTTAGGTCAGTTTCTGCCCCTTTATTCCTTCAATTATTTCTCCAAAAAGCATTCCGAATTTCACTATGACCTCTTCATAAAAAATGTTCCATTATGAGTGTAGATCACCCTGGAAAAATTTCAGAATTTTTGGTATAGTGGTTGGGCCGAAAACGCTGCTGGACCTCTTACAGGTCCAGTTTTCCAGTTTTGCTTCTGCAAAAGATTGGACTGATTGTTTGAAGGCCTTCCACTCAAAAACATCTCTGGCACTCTTCATAAGAAATGATCCTTGGGCTGTCTAGAATGGATCTGGAAAGTTTCAGCACATTTCGATTTCATTTGGTTAGTCTGCCACCCCTCCTTCCTTGTCTAGCTCGGTTTTTCCTAGCCGAAGTAGGAAAATATGCTAAAGTTGACTTGTCATACTTCCATGCTTCCATGCTTCCATGCTTCCATAATAGGCTTTATTTAGCCTCTAAATATATATTTCGAACTTGTCGACAATATATAGCTTGAGCCACTGATATTGGCTCAATTTCTCCAAGACGTGCCTTGTCAGGCCAAAATGTTCATTTTGGGTCCAAACAGAAGGCTCGGTCATTCATGGATATCCTGAACAACATTAAGAAGTACACAAGTTAGTAAATTACAAAATACAAGATATACAAGTTAATATTTTATACAAAAACGTCACTATTCACAAGGAAACAAAAGAGACTTACAAAGTTTGTACAAGTGAGAGAAGTATGAAACAAACCAGTTTATATGTGAAGGGTATGTACAAGTATTTTATTTTTACATGGAAATGTTATAAACATAGTTAATAACTCAATTGATTCCAAGTTGTAAGTCGAGCCCAATAGAAACCACTACTATTGGTGAGCTACGATATAGGGATAGTCGCTTAGACATAAGTCACTTTCCTTTGTTTCAGAAGGCCAGATAGCCAGATTAAGAGGGTAAGTGAGAGGGAGGACTCATTTTGGTGATACTACGGAGGCTACTCCCTCATTGAGGTTTACGCCCCTATTGGCTACTTCAACATTGTGGTTTACGCACAGTCTATAATACCTCTGAAATCCAATTTGAATCCATCACCCAGGGTCTCAACCTAAGACACCATCTGTAATGCCCCTTACTCAGCTTGGAAATTACTCATGTGTTAAACTGTTCTCCAAATGTTAATAAAGGCCGCCCTCAACCTCATACGACCTGTTTGGACTCAAAATGAACATTTTGGCCTGACAAGGCACGTCTTGGAGAAATTGAGCCAATATCAGTGGCTCAAGCTATATATTGTCGACAAGCTC